>NW_027423235.1:0-116666 GCF_048934315.1 Petromyzon marinus
CCCCCCTCTCTGCCCCCCCTCTCTCTCTACCCCCCTCTCTGCCTCTCCTCTCTCTCTACCCCCTCTCTTCCTACTCCATTTGCCTCTCTCTCTCGCTCTCTCTTTTTTCTTTATAACTACGACAAGTGCTGCATCGGCACGCTGCCCTTCCCACAGTCAAACGGCCTACGACGGGTAGCTTAGATCTGCATGCAGAGCTCTCCGTCATCTGCCACCGAGCACACGGCCTCCTCCAGCGCCCACTGCTCCTTGAAGGCCGGCACGGCGTGGGTCAGCCGCGTGTAGTGGAACTCCAGCCACACCCTGATCCGACCAGAGCGTGGAAGATGCCCAGGCTGCTGGCTGGACGTTGCCCCTCCAGGGCCACCTTCCTTGCCCTGTATATGGCGAGCTTGGCGTAGCCGAAGAGCACGTTGACCAGCCCCTGAAGATGTTGGGGTCTGTTGCCCTTCGGGTATCCAAAGAAGAGGACCGTCGGGGAGAAGTGGAGGCTGAACCTTAGGAGGATGTTTCTCAGGACCTTGAACAGCGAGTCCAGGCTCTTGCACTCCACATATTGGTGCGCCACCGTCTCCACTTTACCGCAGAACCGGCACTCCGGGGACGTGTCGGTGAAGCGCGCCAGGGAGACGTTGGTGGTGACGGTGCCGTGGGCGATGCTCCAGCTGAGGTCGCCGATGCGGTTGTACGTCGGTCTGCAGTAGAGTTGCCTCCAGCGAGGCCTCTCCGGAGAGACGCAGGGCAGGGCTTTCCTCCAGGCATGGTCCTTGTGGCTCCTCAGGGTGTCCTGTTGGTGGAACCGGACCATGTAGGAGTAGAGAACCTTCCTCTTTACATTTGCGAAGGCCACCTCCGGTAGGTCTTCTAGCCGGCACAGGTTGTGATCTGCCTTCGTTTGTCGGCATTGGCGATGCAGTGGCACGACTGAGAGCTCCGGTGGAGGGGGATCGAGAGGGGCCTCGTCATCCCCAACGCCGATGGGGGGCGTTCTCCCCGCTGCCACTGAGAAGGCCCCCTTGGCTTCGGCCAGGATCCGGGCAGCCACCCGGAGCGACTGCAGCCCTGTCTTTGTGGCCACGTCTGCTGGTCCGATCCACCGGCCCCGTGTTTCAGGCTCCACCAGATCTCCCATCCTGGTGAGCCGCGCGTTGGCGAGGCGCCTTTCCATGCCAGGGGTGGTGGTGGTGGATGGCAGCTTTGTCTGTGGGTTCCTGAGGATCGGTTCGAAGACCAGATCCTCAGCCGATCACGGTTGGTTCAGCCTCCTGACGGCGAGGGAGCTCCATGTCTGCAGGACGCTTCTGTAGAAGGGTGGCAGCTGTCCCAGTGGGAGGCCCTGCAGGTCCATGTAGAATAGTTGCTTGGAGCACTGCAGACCCCCCAGCTGTTTCAGGAGGAAGGAGGCCGTGACGCTCCAGGCCGGTGCAGGGGCGGCGTGCAGGAACTTTTGCGCTGCCTGCAGTCGGAAGGTGGCCAGCTGACTCCGCACGCACACCAGCCCGTGACCGCCCTCGTCCAGTGGCAGGGCCAGGACCCCAGCCGCGACCCGATGTCCTCCACCTGACCAGAAGAAGTCGAGGACTTGCTTCTGAAGTGCGTTGACAAGGCTCATGGGGGGGTGCAGGGAGAAGAGTCGGTGCCACAGTATGGACGTCACCAGCTGGTTCACCACCAACGTCTTTGTCCTGAAGGTGAGGAACTTGCACAGGCGACTCCAGGTGGCCAGCCGCTCCTTCACCTTCTCCTCCAGCTCGACCCAGTTCCTCTGCGGTGGTTCCTCCTCTGGTCCGAGGAACCCCCCTAGGTGGTGCAGCGATGTTGTGCTCCAATTGATGGCTTTTGCCTTCTCGGGACACTCAGTCATGTCCCACGCTCCAACCAGCAGGCCGCTGCACTTTTGCCAGTTCATTTTTGATGACGAGGCTTTCGAAAAGACCTCCTGGCACTCATGCAGCAGGGCGACATCAGCCAGGGAGCGCAGGATGAGGAGGACGTCGTCGGCGTATGCCGTCAGGACCAACTTGATGCTTGGTTCCCTCAGCACCAGGCCGCTGAGTCTCCGCCTTATGAGATTCAGGAAAGGCTCTAATGCCAGGGCATAAAGTTGGCCCGACAATGGGCATCCCTGTCTCACTCCTCGCTCGAATTTGACCGGGGCAGTGAGGGCGCCATTGATCTTGATCATGCACTCCGCCTTGGTGTAGAGTAGGCGGATCGTTCGGACAAAGGCATCCGAAAACCCAAGGTCTTGAGGGTTCCTCCTCTTCCTCCCCCTCCTCCGTTCCGAACACAGATGGACTCGTCCGTCTGAACAAAGCTCGTCGCTCTCTGTGGTGTTAATCCCTCATACTAACATCATGCCAATCCCCCAGTTACATGCTAATTTACTGTTGATATCTAAATTCCTCTCCACCTCCTCCATTCTGAACATAGATGGACTCATCCGTCTTAATAAAGCTCGTCTCTCTCCGTGGTGCTAATCCCTCACACCAACATCATGCTCATCCCCCAGTTACATGCTAATTTCTATGTAAACTGCTTTGTCAAGGTGCTCTGTTCCTCCCACACAGCTTAAAAGACGCTGCCATGCTTGGCAGGGTTCACTCAAGCGCTGTCTTCCAGACAGTCCTGTTTCTTCACCTGAGGAAGGCTACTTGTGTTGTGGCCGAAACGTCGTGAGAATTTTATTCTGTTATTATTATTTTTATTATTTCATCTCCATTCTACGTGACTTTACCGAAAGAACCCAGAAGAACAATGAGCTATCATTATTGTGTTGTTGTTTGCAAAGTGCAGGGTCTTGAGGACTTTGTGGAAAAGTGTGGAATAAATGCAAAGTAACTCCCAAGAAGTGGTGGTGGTTGGACAAAAAGGACAATGGTGACGCCGATGGCTAAGGTCTCCTCCTGCGATGGCGAGATGTAAACTCCCTCGCATGGTATACAGGAGGTCGTGGGTTCGATCCCTATCCCGACCTTAACGCCTGTTATGTATTTGGAGTCCACGTGTTCTCTCTATCTTCCCTCTGCATTTAATCTGGCTGCTGATATACATTACCACGTGATGAGCCACTTCGTTGATCTATCATTTGTGGCCAGGTGGCTTCTGAAAAGAGCTTTATACCTGGTATTTTTTTTAAGGTGGCCATGGTGCTCACCGTGATCTACATGTTCCTCATGACGGGCACGCTGCTCGCTATGGTCGGCGACATTGTCAAGAACGGTATCCTCACACCCAGCAGCATCTTCTTCATCACTCTCGCGGGCATCCATCTCATCGCCGCGGCGCTGCACCCGCGCGAGTTCTTCTGCATCGTGCACGGATTCTTGTACCTCATCTGCATTCCCACGGGATACCTGCTGCTGCTCATCTACTCATTGGTCAACATGTACAACGTATCATGGGGCACGCGTGAGACCAAGGCGCCTACTGAGCCCTCCCCTAAGGAGGTGAGTTACTTTATGTGTTATCGTTATTGTCGTTGTTGTTTTTGTGTCGAACGTTATTTGGAGTTTCGCTCCATTCTCCTCTGTTGCTCCGTCCCGCACCTCCGATTAGCATGATTGGCTACGTACATTGCAAAAAAAGTGTAACATATGCCCCCAACCCCCGCCAAGACGAAGGCAGCGATCCCCATATAGCTTTTAACCGACCGTTGGGGCAAGTGCTGTTAGCGAGTAGCACCTGTGAAGTCCGGAATGGCACATAAGAGGGTAGGTGGCCAGCACCATGCCCGGCCGCCTTTGTCTCCATTGTTGTCATGTTTACTACATCACATTTGGCTATTTTTGAGGCTTTTTGAGGGAAGGCCAAGGACTGGTCCAGATGTATGTCATGTTTACTACATCACATTTGGCTATTTTTGAGGCTTTTTGAGGGAAGGCCAAGGACTGGTCCAGATGTATGTATGTTGAACTTCTTTCACACCATGTGTAGCCAACTGTGCTAATTGGAGGTGCGAAGGAAGGAAAGTTTCTAAACACAAAGAGCAGTTTTTAAGAAATTAGTTTTCAATGTAATGATTTAAAAGTGCATAGCTCCAATTGCTTTCTCATATTGGAAGGAAGAGGGTTCCAGATGGACGCACAAGCGCACCCAAAAGCACGCGATGTGGTCACTGTCTTTGTTCAATGGTTAGCCAAAATCCACTGATGAGAGGATGACCGGAGCTTGCAAAATTATCGTTTATGTTTCTTGACAAGAACGGTGATGGTGGCTGTGCCACTCGTGTCCATTAATCCAACACGGTGGGTATCGAGGAGGAGTCATTCACTGACTTTCCAGGAGAATGTAGTATGACAATTATGGACTATTTGTTCCATCTGAATAGAACGCAATGTTTCCCCCTCGCATTTGTGGGTCTATTCCATGGTGTTCTGGTTTCCCGTTGGACAATAAAATCTTCATACATGGAGGACCGCAGAGCTTGGACAGTTATTGGTGCCAGTTCACTGAGCAGCTGAAACTGCCTTCCAGCTTGTGTGCGCTTCCCGCTGGTTTGATATCATTGAAGGACCCTGCCTTCAGCACAATGCCCATCCTCCTGTCCCAGCAGAAGAAGGAACGTAAGCATCGTTTGAATGGAACGAAATGCTGTATACTGCCACTCGAGTGGGACTGCTTCCAGTGGAGGATCAGCGTCCATCCGAAGAAATACTCGGCACTGAGTCAGGAGGATGACAGTTCAAGGTGCCACCACCTCACTGAGAGCCTGTAGCCATGCTTTTAACTTTGATCCTTACCTCTCGTGTATCGATAGTTCAACGTTTATGTCCCATATTATTGAGGGACTGTGTTATCTTGGTGTGGTTTGGGACTGTTGTTTTGCTGCCTTGCCCCAAGTTATGCATTTAGTATTGAAAAATTGGCAGTAACTGATGTACTCATGCAAGTTGCACTCATATACTTTATTTATTTTATTATCTTTCCTATACTTAGCACTGCTATCGTTTTGTGTTCTAACTTTATAATCCCCTACACCTACTGGACATCTGTGAAAATAGGTTCATAGCTCATCGGACTCCTCCTGCAGTAGAAATACAGATTATGATTATTTATTGGCTGTGTCGGGTGGAGGAGGATTTACAACGTAACATTTTACTCAAGTCAATACTGAGTCTTGTCTCAACTTATTAACTGTGATTCTAGTTGTGCTTGTATCTTAGGCGCCGTGGTGGCTAGATGTTAACTACCTCCCCTGGTATGCAGGAGGTAGTGGCTTCGATCCCAAACCTGACGATGCCTGTTGCCTATATGGAGTCTGCGTCTATTCCTTTCTCTCCCCATGTTGGTGTGGATTTTACTCCGGGTTCCCTGATTTTTTCCCTCCTCATTTAGAATCATCATGTGATTAGAGTATTTGGCTGCTGTAATTTCCACGTGATAAGCCGCTCATTGAGTTATAATTTGTGATATTCAGGTCGATTCTACAAAAAAGCTTCCTAGCTCAGTGGGCCTTACATGGTAAAATAAAAATAATGGTTTAGTTTAACAGTTTATCATCATCCCTCCCAGCCGAGTGGAGTCGTGCACGGTGGAACTCGACAGAGAGATGAAGCTGCGTCCAATTGAGGCCAGACAACAGGACACTACGAGCACTCAGATGGAGCATCCAGAAGGAGCAGAGATCGAGGCGAGAGGAGAGGACATCGCGAACACTCATATGGAGCACCCAGAAGGAGCAGAGACGAGACCAGAGGACATCGTGAGCACTCAGACAGATCATCCAGAAGGAGTAGAGAGTGAGGAGAGACGACAGGGCATCGCAAGCACTCAGACGGAGCATCCTGAAGGAGCAGCGATCGAGTCGAGAGGAGAGAACATCGCAAACAGTCAGATGGAGTATCCAGAAGGAGCAGAGACGAGACCAGAGGACATCGCGAGCACTCAGACAGATCATCCAGTAGGAGTAGAGAGCGAGGAGAAACGACAGGGCATCGCGAGCACTGGGACAGAGCATCCTGAAGGAGCAGAGATCGAGTCGAGAGAAGAGGACATCGCAAACACTCAGATGGAGCATTCAGAAGGAGCAGAGGCGAGACTAGAAGACATCGCGAGCACTCAGACAGAGCATCCAGAAGAAGTAGAGAGCAAAAGTCGACCTCCAGAGCAATCAGACACAGACCTCGCCCTCCATACCAAAGGTAATATTTTCATCAAACAAAGACAAAGTCTTCTTGGTTCTTTCGTTAAAGTCACATAGAATGGAAATAAAATAATAAAAATAAAATTCTCACGACGTTTTGGCCACAACACAAGTAGGCTTCTTCAGGTGGAGGAACAGAACTCTCAGGACGACAGCGCTTCAATGAACGCTGCTAAGATTCGCAACGTCTTTTAAGCTAGGTGGGAGAAGTAAAGCGCCTTGACAAAGGAGTTTACATATCAAACAGGATAATTGAGCATTGAAATAGCGGTGTTAAAGTGTTGGATCAGCAGGGTGTTAAAGTCAGAAATTCGCATGTAACTGGGAGATTAGCATGATGTTATTGTGAGAGATTAGCATGTGACTGGTCACGGAAATAGCTATGTTAAAATCAAAGTTTACATATCAACAGGGCCATTTAGTATATGGACACTAAAGGACTGCAACTATCCAACTATCATACAATAAACCGATGTGAAAAAAACTAAGTATAAACTACATCAATATAATAAATGTACTCAATATATTCTTCAATAAGTTGAGCTATTAACATAAAGTAACTGGGTATACACTACACTATATAATGAATACCATATAGTAAACTAATAAAAAACTTAAATATAAACTACATCAATGTTATCAATAAACTCTATATACTCTCCAAACAGCTGAGCTACTAACAATAAGTCGTTATACATTACAATGCCATATGGCAAAAAAATGGGTGGTGGTATTTTCTTTTCAACGTTAGCACCACGGAAAGCGACGAGCTTTGTTCAGACAAACGAGTCCATCTATGCTCGGAACGAAGGAGGGGGGAGAAACAGCCACGATGCGCTGCTCTGTTCTGTGTTGCGTTACAACTATGTTATAAACTAGACTACAATACATTGCAATGTTATACCTTCCAATCTAAACTACATTGTATAATATCGTATACAGCCCAATGTAAGCTCTAACATTATGCATTATATTGATATGTCCCCAACTAAACTTTTTCTACATTACACGACTATACACCGTAATATACACTGCCATAGACAAACCCACCATTAAATTATACAATGCGTTACTATACACTACCCTATACTTTAGACTGTAAAATAGACTTGTAATATTACACTATGTATTATTCTACCAACCCTACTGTATACCACACTACTGTATATTCACTATACAATTACGATACCATATATTGCCTTATGAATTATGTTAAACATTACAATGTTAAACTATTTATTATACAACATGCTATACCTTTGACCGTTGTGTGAACAGTATTTAGAGACATTGTCAGGGAATGGACTGCAGTCTGAAAGTCACCGTATAATACAATCAATTAAGAACCGAAATGGTTTATAACGTCTTTCCAATGGTTACTAAGCCAGAATCCATCTTCTCGGTTGAAATTGCCTCTGTGTTTGTATATGCGGATGGCCTCATGAACGAATGTCTCATGGTAGCCGGATGGCTTGCAGAGAACCTCCGTGTCATGTGAGCCCACTAAATTATAACAGTGATCTGCCACCGCTGAGGTGTTCGTCCTACCGTGTTTCAAGTCTGCTTTATGTTCACGGATGCGGTCCGAGATATGTCGTTTGGTTTCTCCAATGTAGCTGCTACCACAGAGGCAACTTAGTTTGTAGACGCCCGGGTACTGTATGTCTGGAACCACATCTTTTACAGACGGAACCAGATCACGCATTTTATGTACTGTGTTGAATCGGACCTGGATCTTGTGTTTATTCAGGATTTTGGAGATCTTTTTTGTGACCCCCGCAATGTAGGGTAAGGTGATGGTTTTGAATGGCTCCTCAAGAGAATCCTTCTTCATGGCTGGAGTGATGGTTTTGCGGATTGTGTAGTCGGAGTAACCATTAGCCTTGAGAGCTTGGTGTACGTGCTAGAGTTCAATGGCAATGTGTTCCTGGTCGGAAATGCATTGGGCTCTATGGTATAGAGTCTTGATGAGGGAGTTCTTCTGGGACGGATGGTGGTGGGAATCTGGTTTTAAGTAAACATCCATATGCGTAGCTTTCCTGTAGACACAGTGGCTCATTGAACCATCAGGTCTCCTTTTAATTAGGACATCCAAATAGGGTAGCTTGCCATCTTTTTCGACTTCCATAGTAAATCTGATGGCTGGGTGTATGGAATTGATGTTAGAGCTTACATTGGGCTGTGTATACGATATTATACAATGTAGTTTAGATTGGAAGGTATAACATTGCAATGTATAGTAGTCTAGTTTATAAAATAGTTGTAACGCAACACAGGACAGAGCAGCGCATCGTGGATGTTTCTCTCCCCTCCTCCGTTCCAAGCATAGATGGACTCGTCCGTCTGAACAAAGCTCGTCGCTTTCCGTGGTGCTAACGTTGAAAAGAAAAAACCGCCACCCATTTTTTCGCCATATGGCATTGTAATGTATAACGACTTATTGTTAGTAGCTCAGCTGATTGGAGAGTATATAGAGTTTATTGATAACATTGATGTAGTTTATACTTAGTTTTTTCACATCGGTGTATTGTATGATAGTTGGGTAGTTGCAGTCGTTTAGCGTCCATATACTAAATGCCTCTGTTGATATATAAACTTCGACTTTAACATAGCTATTTCCGTGACCAGTCACATGCTAATCCCTCACATTAACATCATGCTAATCTCCCAGTTACAAGCTAATTTCTGACTTTAACATCCTGCTGATCCAACACTTTAACACCGCTATTTCAATGCTAAATTATCCTGTTTGATATGTAAACACCTTTGTCAAGGCGCTTTACTTCTCCCACCTAGCTTAAAAGACGCTGCGAATCTTTGCAGCGTTCATTGAAGCGCTGTCGTCGCGACAGTTCTGTTCCTTCACCTGAAAAAGGCTACTTGAGTTGTGGCCGAAACGTCGTGAGAATTTTATTTTATTATGTTTTATTTGTATTATTTTATTTCCATTCTACGTGACTTTACCGAAAGAACCAAGAAGATGAATCCCTGCAGTCACGAAAGCTTTAAATCGAAAATTAAATGCGAAGTCATTGCTTGTCAGTTAAACAAGACCGAGCATCTGAAATCACGCGATGCGGTGACCATCTTTGTTTGATGAATGGATGAACGAAGTGTGGGTGATGGTTAATGCTCCTAGACGAGATTAGCAAGCTATTGTGATTCATTTGTGGCAAGCACTCTGGTGTTGGACCAGAAGACGCCAAAAGGCGTACAACTCAAAAACAGCGCACTATCAGAGTATTGAGGGCTCGGGGTGAGCATTTAACACCAGTGGAGACTAGGCTCTAAGAAAAGCCGTCTCGGGTGTGGACCAATCAAATTCAAGGACAGTGCATATTATTATCAGAGTTGTATCTTTTGTTTGCATTTTGATTGCTTGTGTTGTGGTTATTGCAAACACGATGCCTTGAATAAAGGTGTCAGTTTTTGTGCCAGTTAAAAGGGTAAAACCTATTACTATTACAATATTAATATTATTCATCGGAGTAAGTTGTTGTTATTTGGACAATCGCACAAAGTGAACCTTCTGTCCCGTGGATGGGAATGCATAGGAGGAAGACGAGTTTTGGAAGAGCATGATCAGTGACTACCTCAAGCCTCTGGAGGAAGATGACGATCACAGGAAACGCGTGAAGCAGGAACTCTTCGAGATAAGAAACAAGGTACTGGCAACGCGTCATCGCGAGTACCGGAGATGCTTCGATAACAGAAAAATTGCGTTCCAGCGACAACGCGTTGTGCAAACAGCAGGCGTTAAGCGAGTACTTACCGTACTTGGCATGTGGTAGAAGAAGATTTAAACGGCATTGAATTACCTATGCCTTATTATTCCTACGAATTAATTGTTAATTGTTCCAATAATCCGCTAATCCTGTAAAATACATGAACAATAAAACAATAACAACAGAAGTGACCATTTGGCGTCGAGAGTGGACAGTGGGGGAGAAAAATGAACGCACAAAGAGGGGATCCATAAACAGCCCGGGGTCATCCCCCCCGCCACTCGGCCAATGCAATGTAAATCAGGCCTGGTCTGTCTGTCCCAACGTGCAGGGCACTTTCGTCTACTTCATGATCAATGCACTGTGGCTGGTGGCGACCCTGGCACTGCAGTTCGTGGGAGCCGACCTCTACATCCAGATCCCGAGCACGAAGAACGAGGGGACGGTCATCGACGTGCTGCCCCTCGCCTTCATGTTCCTCATCACCTTCTCCAGCATGCTCATTGTCCAGTTCCTGGCCATGCTGTACCACAGGTGAGGAGGAGGGGAGGGGGTCGACCCATGCGTGGCCATAGGGGGTGTGTGTGCATGCCGACTCAGTGACCAACAACAGTAACGATTATCTGAAATGGTCCTGGACTTCCCCCCTTGTGCCGTACCGGCCTTCATAGGTGCCACTCGCTGACAGCACTTGCCCCAACAGTATCTTAAGGCTATCCAGGAGATCCATGTCTTTGCCTTTATGTGAGTGTGGGCAGTGTGCTTATGACCAGCTCCGGTTTCGCAGCCGAGGTCTCACTCCGAAACAGTCGGGCAGCATTATCTTTTCATCGGCTGTGTAACACTGGGTGGAAACTACTTGGTTTGTCATTCCATGCGAAGCTCCGGATTTTCTTTGACCACATTGATATCTTCCCTTCTTTATTCTTTCGAGAAGGATGTTGAGGTGTCTAAAGTAACATCTTCACCGGTTAGAAACATTCAGGTCACCCTGCCTACAATGCATCCTGGGTTTAACCAGACTGGATTGTGTCAGGAGCTCACAGATTCTTAAAAGATCTAGACACACTCCCATTGGTGAGCTCCTCTCACAAGCGTGGCTGTGTTGGCTGGGTCATGTAGCCCCCATGCCCAGCCACTGCATGGCAAAGCAACTATTATTTGGCAGGATAGATCAGACTAAAGGGCACGGCATGGGCTAGGGAAAAAAAGGAATGATATGGTACAAGAGGATATATAGAGATGAGTGGACTTGCCAATAACTGGTACCAGCGGTCTCAAGATTGGCCACTCCTGAGGAGATGCTACTTGGCAGTTGGAGGCAGTCGCCCACCAGCAATAATGGAGGGCAGAGGAGCGATGCTCGCATCCATAAGCAGAGCACCGGGCAGCTAAACACAACAATTTGGCACAGTAGGGGTCACAGCTGGTGCATTGTCAGTCATCTCAGTCAGTCAACCATTGGCTCCTAGGTCTGTCCCGTTAACTCCTGACATTTTGCCACCGTGGCGCCCCGTGCCCCTCCCCCTTCCCCTCCGTGCCCCCCCCCCTCTGCCCCCGTTCAGGTTGTTCACGCTGCTGCACGTGCTCTCCTACGTGGAGTCGTCGTCGTCGGGCCAGCAGTCAAAGAGGGGTGCTGTTGGTCGAGACAACAAAGCATTCGTCAACGATGGAGACGACGATGACGCTCAGCAGCGCCGTCTCAGAGAGATTGTCTTACAGATCCCTGGACCCCCTCCTCACACGCCGCACGTGGGTCCCCTCCCCGCACACAGCACATGGACCCCTTCCACTCACGGCGCACCTGGACCCCCTCCTCACAAGCCGCAAGTGGCCCCCCTCCATGCACGCTGCTCGTGGACCCCCTCCTCGCACGCTGCTCGTGGACCCCCTCCTCGCACGCTGCTCGTGGACCCCCTACTCGCACGCTGCACGTGAATCCCTTCCTCGCATCCTCGCACGCTGCACGTGGACCCCCTACTCGCATGTCATACGTGGACCCATGCACGTCGTGGTTTATCAATGACGGTGCGGTCAGTAAAGGTGCAGCCCTGCAAGATGCTTCCCTTGTTGGAAGAGGTGGGAGTTACCCACGCTTTACCCCACCACCGCATGCGACCTGCCGATCGACCAACTGTGCTGTATCCATTTACGCAGCTGGGTGGACAGAGGCAGCGAGATTTAAGAAGCTTGCAGCGTCGCTCCAAATGCCAGGCCTAAGGATCGACCTCTAGATCGCAAGTGTGGTGACGAGTTAATTGCAGCAGGGCAGCCTCTCATTACAATGGAATGCACTCAAAAGTCCTGCTGTACAACAACGGTGGACATCACTTGTGATATCATCGGCTAAAGTAAATGTAGGGGCTTTGAAGCTGCTCCTGGCCACGGACAGAGAAGTCGCTTCTATGTAGCAGTGGTCAGATGAAGGAAACGTCCTGTTGTTGTTTGTATGTTCAATTTATTTTGCACTGCACTTAGCCAACCATGCTATCGTGGATGTAAACATCACCCACACATAGACTGTCCCGTTAACCATAGAAGTTGATCAAATCACATTATTACGCCTGATTAATTTAGAGTTCGAGCGACCCACATGGGAAATCTTGTTTTGAGAAAGGTTTCTCTACCAAACACAGAAAACGATTCCCCATATCGCTTTAATAGACTTATGGAGCTGTTAGTGAGCACCTAATAACGGCAGGCACAGCACACAAGGTGGGTGGCCAGCACCAAGTCAAACTGCATTACCGCACCATTTTATCATTTGAGGCTGAGTCGACCTAGGGGAGGCCCAGAACCGGTTTAGATAATCACCACTATTGTTGGTGGCCATGAGTGGAAGTGAAACTAGCGTCCCAAGGCTCAAATACTTGTGCAGGGCTATGAACACGAGTTTTATTTCACGTTCACTGATGGTCAGATATATATGCCAACATATATTTATAGATATTTTATAATACTCTTTGGTTCTTTCGGTAAAGTCACGTAGGTATAAAATTAAATAAATCACGACGTTTCTATTGCAACACAAGCAATCATCATCAGGTGGGAAACCCAACAGCAAGAAGTTTTTTCTACTGAAGTGGGAGAGAGATGCCATGGTAAGAGGTTTCTGGGTAAGAACGAGGGGCAGGGCAAGGGGGGGGGAAGAGGGGGTGTGTGGGCTAGGGGGAGGGGATCGTTGCGTGGACGCTAGATTGATATGTATAATGTGGTTTATTTACAGAGATGTAGAGTTACATTGAGACTGTGTGGATAAATAAAACAAGACAGAGAAGAAGCAGTCATACATCCAGAGCACCACGTTCAGATAGTTTCCCCAAAATATTGTATTGGAGATGTGAATCCATAATTTTAATGCTAAGGCAATGTTTCGCTGCTATTTGCCGCTGAGAAGATGTTATCTCCCTCGATCGGTACACAGGAGGTCATGCTGGACCCTGGCGGTGCCTCTGTTATACTTTTGGAGTTGGCGTGTGCTCTCGCTGTGGTGGTCGGAGCTTGGGTTTTTATCCGGGTTCCTTGGTTCAGATGATTAGACTGCTGTTATAAATTCTCACGTGTGGTGATATCAGCTACTGCGATCATCAGCTATCATTACGTGTGACCAGCTCGCCTATGAACAAGAGCTAAGAGCACAGTTGAATTTAACTGGTAAATAAAACTGTGAATTCCCTTGCACCTTCTGAGGACGGTAGTGTCTTGGTCAACAGGTCACTTACCAAACGCTTAACGATCGATCCAAACCTTTTAGGTCCACGCTTCGCTGGGCGCGTATAGTGGTTACGCACACGTAAAGCTCTGTGTTTTTCTGGTGGATGCGTTGTTGGGCTGGTCCCATGGTGTCTGAAACGTGGAACAGCACGAAGGCGTTGGTGGTGAGCGGTAAAACGTGCACTCCTCCCCCATCACCCCCAGATTAATGTAGGTTACACTCCTCTGCTTGACAATAAATCCCAAAGGTTATTTTTAGTTTATAACGTCGCGATTTATAGCTTTTGTTAAACTTGACAAGATTACGTTTTAGTCCATGGCAATGAGAATAGAGTTCGTTTGTAGGAGAACATATTTGCACGATGCTATTTAAGTAAATTAACATACAATGTGGTAACACGGCACGTACTGATTATATGCACTTTATTGCCTATTGTTTTTTACTTTGCACAAATATAGTTTACTGAACTTTTGCAAGCCGTTATCAGTCATGTATTCTCGACTGCTTGCATATAGATAGTGGCGCAGCCCTGCAATGAATCACCCCTCCAGGCGATTGAGACAGCCTGCCACCTACAGATTGCGCAACAGCGCCCCACACGACTTCCAGCCGTTTGAACTCGGTCGTTGGTGTAATTTGCATTCTTATCTGGAGTAAACCAACCTCCAAATCTACATATCGCTGGGTTCACAGTTTAGCGCGCTAATCAATACTGCAGCACTCACTTTAGCATTGCCACATCCAAATAAATAAATGCGTATGCACCAACCGCTTGAAATAATGCCACATCGCATAGTCGTCGTGTCGACAATTAGAGAGGTAGCCAGGTTGCTCAAAGATCAGCGCTGGACTGGTACTATTGAGAAGCTGGGTTCAACCCCGGCTACTGAAACTAAACTTTTATTTTTATTTTACCAGGTAAAGTCCACTAAGATATATACAGCTTTTTTTAAAATAAGCGACATGGCCACAAATAATAGCTCAACGAAGTGGATCATTAATCACGTGTACATTTGTAGCAGCAGTCAAATACTCTTAACGCACTTTTATTCCAAATATGGAGAACAATCCCAGCGACCACGAAGAGAAAGAGGCATGCAATCTCCAAACAGGCATAGCATACAACAGGCATAGCAGGCGAGGTAGTTAACATCTCCTAGTCACCGTGGCACCCTGCCTGTGACTGGCAGGGCTCTCCCGGTATAGTTAGCTGATGGCCTCAGCCCGGTCACCAACGATTCAAAGACGGATTGTAAAAAAACAAATTAATTGGTATTGGTTCCCACGTGACCACTTGATTTGATTTGCTCTGACGGATGGTGGTGAGTATATCTGAATATTGCCTTTATACTCAAACCATCTAACCCAAAGTAAACAGACAGTCCTCGACTTGCGAGTGTCCAACTTACGAACGCCCGCTTCCATGAAATATATAAAATAAGAAAAATATTGATTTAAAATGCGAACTTGCAATTGCAAACTGAACTGCCGGCTTACGAACCGTTCGAATTTCGAACAGGTCTCAGGAACGAACTAGGTTCGTAACCCGAATACTGCCCAGAAATAACTTCTGCTCAATAGGTTTGTGGTCATATATAATTACTAATTATTGTTAACATGAGGATAGTACATTTGTGTGATGTAGGTGCTGGATGTGGTCATAGCTGGGATCCTATCCTTTTCTATATTTATAGAGCACCTTTGGTCAAGGCACGCTTTCCAACATTTAAAAGCTGTAACAAAAACAAAGTGATTTATATGGCAAGGGCAGTGCAAGGGCCGAGGAATGAGTGTCCCGAACAGAGGACATGTGGCTTCATGCAAGAGATATAGGGAAGGAACGGAACAAAATGGAACGGTAAAAACGGAAGAGGAAGGGGATGGGCTATTAAAAAGAGGTGAGGCCTTCAGAGAGGAATGGAAGAAGGTTATGGAGGTGGCCTGCTTCATGTTCAAGTATCTCTCTATTTACAAAGTTCGATTTTACGATATTTCACGTTCATGCAATTGACAAATTACGTGTTCTAATGCTGTACTGTGCTGTGTGATTGTCACGCGGCCCCCATGGTGTCAGCCAGCGCTGGTCTCAGACCCTCGGTACCCACTATATCTGTTTACTTGCTATGAAGTAGGAGCATTGCTCGAAACGTCGACAATTATATACATGTCCTTTCAATGCATTGTTGTTAACGAGTGTGTTGTAGAGGAGGTTAATTGACCATACTTCACCACGCTGACCAAACCGGGTTGGTGGAGGTAGGTGAATATTGTATAAACGTGGAGAGGAAGGAAAATACGGTACAATATTTGAATTCATACGCACACAGTGGGGAGCACAGGCGTTGCCTCTGCCAGTGATCTCAGTCAACCCACCGCTCCTGGGTCTGTCCCGTGAACTCCTCCTGCACCCAGCTGGCACAGCAGTCAACCCATAGCACCTGGGCCTGTCCTGGGACTCCTACCAGTAGCAAGCCTCCCACACTGCAAGTCGACTCAAAGTGCACTTAGCCTGTGACAAGCGCCGTGGTGCCGTCACCACCACTTAATGGCGGATGGCGGCTGTTGTTAATGCACGGTGGAACAGAGTTCAGCTTCCAATGAGTAGGATGGTACGGTGTATGTGTGTATAAAGCAGCAGCACTGGAGAGACAAAGGTGGCCGGGTGTGGTGGTACCGGGTTTTATCGGTACTTTTTGCTAACAGCACTTGTCCCAACAGCCTCATAGAGGCTATACATGAGTCTTTGTCTTTGCAGTGGTTTGTGCACTGCGCCACGGTCTCTGTGACCTTTATTGCACTGAGGTCCAGGTCGTTATAGGTCCAGCCTTGACGAACGCCTTTCAACGTATTGCATGCTTCTCCAAATTATAAGACGAATCCAAAAACATACATATTTGGCCTCACACAAGACAAAGATCGCCCGTATAGCCTGAACAGACTGTTGGGGAAAGTGCTGTAAGCGAGCACCAATGAAGGCTGACACAGCACACGAGGGTTGGGTGGCCAGAACCACGCCCGGACGCCTTTATCTCTACAGTGGCCATGTTAACACATTACACCGTACCGGGTAATAATGTGAGGCTGAGTCGAAGTTAGGGGAGGCCGTGAGCAGGAATCGAACTCGGGTCACCAAGTTCGTAGCGCCGAGCGCTGCTCTTCACAATAACAAAAAGTCGCCATTCGCCACTAAGTGGTGGTGACGTTACCATGACACTTGTGCCAGGCGATGTGCACTTTGAGGCCACGTGAATTGTCGAAGACCCTCTAACAGTAGGTCACAGGACAGACCCAGGTGCCATGGGTTGACTGAGATGACTGGCAGATGCACCACCTGTGCCTCCTATTGTGCCAACTTCCTGTATTTTTTTCGACCCGGTTATCCGCTCATTGTTGTGAGCGTCGCTCCTCTGCCCTCCGCTGTTGTTGGAGGACGATTGCCTCAAACTTCCCAATAGCGTCTTCTAGGTGCACGTATCCTGGCACTGCACAGTAGCATCCTTAACGAGCCTCCTCGCTCACTCTACACGAAGCTGCGGGTCGTGCTCTTACATGTGGACGTCTCCTGGATTATAACTTTTGCTTTAAAATGCACAAGCTAAATGTGCGTCTCAGAATCGGTAGACCGCGGTAGAATGGAGAAGGATGTTGGAGTGGTGGTGCCGCGCCTGGCACATTAAAATAACAACCCGCCGAGCCGAGTTAGATAGCAAGACACGGCTAACATCTGCAGTGGCGAAGTGATGACACCTTGGATGAAGGTGAATCATTCCAAAAGCACGATTAATGATGATCCGTACCTCGAGATTCCTGGCTGGCTGCTGGCTGGGCGCCTCTCCACTCCAACCACAATTACTCCACTGTTAGTGGCTGATGTAGGCCGTTGCTACAGAAACTAGCTGGATAACATAACTGGCTATGCGGGATTATTTGTCGAACAAATGAAATTAAACGGCTTAAACGGAAGTCCGGCAGACGTCTAATAATAGTAATAATTATAATCATTATTAATTGGCATAGATAGCGACACCGAAAAGATGGAAATAACGAATAGAGAAGACTGACCACGGCTCATTTAAAATCGCTCTAACTTTTAAATGTGCTCCTATCAACGTAATTATTTTGCCAAGATGCTTATTTCCTAGATGTGCGTGTATGTATATATATATAACCTCAGTCTTTGCGTTTTATTATCAGAATCAGAATCTTTAGTTATCCTGGAGAAATATGATAAGCTATGAAGATATTTTTCAGAGATGTCCAGTAGGGATGGGTCAGAAACTTAAACGATAGGAGTAAGCAAATCACTCAAGATAAATGTATCAATAAATGAAAAACTAAAAAAAGCTATTTAATTTACCAGGTAAGGCCCACTGACTTATTAGCTATTTTCAGAATAGACTTGGCCACAAATGATAGCTCCACAAAGTGGCTTATTGTGTGGACATTGTATTGCAGGCAGACACTACACGCACATTGTTGATTCTGAATGAGGAGGGAAAAACCAGAGGACCCGAAAAAAAATGCACGCGACCACGGGGCGAGAGAGTGAGACATAAACTCAAAATATACTGAAGGTCACGGGACAGACCCAGGGGCCATGGGCTGACTGAATTAGATGACTGGCAGATGTACCACCTGTGCCCCCTACTGTCAACTTAACGCATTACATCCGCCCGGCGCTCCGCTCGATGGAGTCGGGATCTAACCCACGAACCTCGTGCAGATTACTGTTCGTGCTCCGAGCGCAGGAGGACTAAGAGACGAGTCTGAACACGGACAGCTGTCGTTTGCTTGCGTGGCTGAGCTTCGTGACCTGCGAGACGAATCCACAGCCTGCCGCGTGTGTGGTGATTCATAGGCGATTCGTCATCCCACTTGCCAGGCCGTCAGCGCTCCGCAGGGCTGAGGGACCCGCGGGGAGAACGGGATGATGGGGAAATATGGAACCGATTAATTTGTTTTTGTTGCTTTCTTATTTATCCATACGAGTCGCACTGAACCGTGGGGCATTTTTAGCTGCGAAGCAACTGTGTACCGCATAGTAAAGTTTTTTTTGGATTATTTCGCGTAAATATAAATGTGTCGTTAACCCACCACCACCCGACACAGCTAATCAGCAAGGTTTGTCACCTAAACAAAACGTGCCAATTACTATGGGCAGCCACCCCGCTAAGGCGGTCACAGTAGGACGATTGGGATCGGTAAGAGCAGTGTTCTTCATTTCAAGGCCCACGGGCCAATGGCGGCCCCAGGTGGCCTTCAGTGTGACCCCTGACAGCACATGGATATGAAAACACCCCTTGCAGGTGAGGCGGTGTGGCGGCTCTCAGACTGATGTCATATCGGCTGAAGTAGCCTCCCTCTGAAAATGAGTGAAGAACACTGTTTTTGGATCAGGAGGAGGTGGTGGCAGAACCTTCGAGAAACCTTTGAGAAGGGACATGGACCACGGGGGCCCTGGGTGACTGTGCAACTCGCCCTCTCACCTATACTCACCGTTGTCCTTCACCAACGTGGTTAGGAATGGTCAAAGTCCAACACGCTCCCCACATACCCCCGACCGCGATTGCGGAATTAAACAACGATGAGGCAATTAAGGATTGCCCCTTGCTGTGGCTGAACGCTATCGTGGGATGAATGTCAAGGCAGGTGCGCGGACTTCATCCCAATCGATACACTTTGTGAGCTTTGCAATTGCAGGGATAATCAAATCACGTTCCTCTAATCACCTCGATAAGGCTTCTCACCGAGCCAGGTTGTTTATAAGTCAACATCCCCTTATCCATTCACGTTCACGTGAGACGAATTGAGTTCACATTCTACTGGGGGTATGTGCGTGCACATGTCTGTATGCATTTGGAGCCGCGGAACAGTGAACACGAGTTCGATTTCCGCTCACCTCCAATATCGGGTGACGAATATCTGAACCCGTACTGGGCCTCCCCTATGTCGACTCGGACTAAAACGAGTATCGGGTGCGGTGTGTAAAACATCAGCACTGGTGAGACAAAGGCGGCCGGATGTGGTGTTGCTCGTGCCAGCCTTCACCCATACAACCTTCAACAGTCTGTTGAAGCTTGTATGGGAGAACGTTGTCTTGCGTGTGTCTCTCTCTCTGTCTCCCGCCATATTGTGTGTCTCTCGCGTTATGCTCTCACAATCTGCCTTTAACTTCTCATCAATTCACTGCCGTTCACCAATTTCTGCACGAGTGCCTATCACATCAAAATCCGAATATTTATGTATATTGCAGGAGGAATCCGATGAGCTATGAAGCTCTTTTTCACAGATGTCCATTAGGGGTAGGTCAAAGCGTTACATCAACAAACAATACAAAACACGATAGGAGTGCAAAGTATAGGAAAGGTAAACAAATCACTACAAAAAAATTGAAAGGAAAATAAACAATATTTAATTTACCAGGTAAAGCCCATTGAAGTATTAGCTTCTTTTTTCAGAAGCAACCTGGCCACAAATTATAGCTTCACGAAGTTGGCTTATCATGTGGAAATGAAAAGCAGCCAAATGTATAGCAGCCAAATTATCTTAATAATCTAAACGCATGTTTAAATATCCATCCCCATGCGCTTCTGCCACCGTCTGAAACGTTTTTCCTTTCGATATTATGAAGCCACTGAAGCTATGCACTTTTAAATCATAAATTAGATTAAAATCGAATTTCTTTAGAACGGCTTTTTTTCCTTTGCCAGTACCAAAATATGAGAATAGGTTTTCCCCTTTATCTGGCAACAAAACAAGTGTTAAGATTTTGATTTAAAGCTTTCGTGACTGCAGGGATTAATATTCTTGGTTCTTTCGGTAAAGTCACGTAGAAGGGAAACAATAAAAGAATAAAAATATAAAACAATCATCATGATGATAATTGCTTGTGTTACAGTCGAAACGTCTTGAGAATTTTATTGTTTTATATTTTTATAATTTGATTGTTTCCCTTCTACGTGACTTTACCGAAAGAACCAAGAATATGAATGCCTGCAGTCACGAAAGCTTTAAATCAAAAAGAATATAGGTGTTAAGATGTTAAAACACCAAAGTGAAACCTTTAACAAGGAATCTTGTCTGCATTAACACTGTTTGAGACTAGGCTCCAAAAAAGCTGTCTCTGGTGTGGACCAACCAGTTTCAAAGACAATGCATATAATATATTCTTGGTTCTTTCGGTAGTTTGTTGTCCTTCCCCCGCACCTCCGATTAGCACGGTTGGCTACGTACGGTGCCAAAGAAGATCAACAAACACCTAATTATGTTGTATATTTCCCAATATTTTTAAGTCTTGCTGTTAAAATCTATCTTTTTAAAGGGCTGCCCTTGTCAGCATCGCCTATGATCGTTGTATTTCACCTGCTCTGAATAAAGATGCCATCTGTGAATGTTTCACCTGAGCCGAGTCACAATTCCCACTCTGTGTTTATTATGTTTCACAGAGATGGCCTTGAGGCAGGGAAACACCATTTCCTTTTACATTGCTAGATACATCACCCCAAAGGAGTCCCGGCGGCGATGCTGCTATCGGGCGCACAGTCACAGAGTGGGAACTCCTCAGCAGGCGATGAGTCACGAGGAGCATCTTGATGAGCACGACCCTTGCTCTGCAGAGGGACGGTCTTCTTGCTGAAATAGCCTCACGCAGTGGGTTCGTGATGTTGATGGATACCGGTCTGCCCTGCAATAAACATTACCACGATGACTGTGTCCATATGTAACATCGTACATATGAGAGAGAACCGGGTGGTGGCGGCTTCGCACGTCCCCGGTAATCCAGCACTATAGAGGCAGCAGGGAGGGTTGGTGGATCACCCACAGATGATGTCGTGAAACTCCCTTCCCGTGGGCTTCGAGGAAGTGCCTTACCCTGGCTCGTCAGGAGAGGGCGATACATCAAGTGGACTAATCGCCATCTGTTTCAATCTGAACCGGGATTGAACGTTGCCTCGTGCAACACGTGGGTTTTCACCAGGTTATTGGGTTTGCTCCCACTTGCGTATAATGATAAACACAGCTGATCATTTATTGGCTATGAACAACTTAAAATAAAAACTCAATGTAGCATCAGCAAGCCCCTCCTTAAAATGAGTCTTTCCACTCAATGTGGCTTTCCTGGATATAAGTAAATATTGATTACGAGGAAATTTAAAGTGGATTAACTGCTAATTCCTGTGGATTACGAGCTAATTGTAGATGAGTATTATTAGTAGTGTAATGCTTTGTGCTGACTGTTATTAAACCACTGTTGTCTGCACTCCTTCAATGGAGGAGGAATAACACTACACAAATTCTCTCCTGCAGTCCTCTCGTGGCTAGCAGACCTTGACATTGGCATCCAGTTCCTGAGCTCCCGAGCCGATTGCTGCCATATGCAAGAGTAGACGAGAATCAGATTCGCGTGATGACTCATCACCTGTTCTGGTTGCCTCGCTGTGCCCTGTGCACCCGATAGGAGCATTGTCGGGACTAATCTAACTGACTCACTATTTTTTTATTTTACCTGGTAAGTCCCATTAAGCTGTACAGCTCTTTTTATAAATGAGCTGACCACAAATTATAGCACAACGAAGTAACTTATCACGTGCGAATTTATAGCAGCCAAATACTCTAAAGGCATATTGATTCTAAATGTGGAGGGAAAAATTGGAGGACCCGGAGAAAAATCCACTCGACCACAGGGAGAAAGACATGCAAACTCCAAATATGCAGCAGGCGTCACAGTCGGGATCAAACCCACGGTCTTCTGTATACCAATCGAGGGAGTTAACATCTTGTCACCGTGGCCCCCCTCAGGTAAATCTCAGTTTCTCGCATTACGAGGAGGCACGACGATTTCACGGCCTTGACGGTATTTTTTTCATATAAATACATTTTGTGGTGAAATTAGTTCAGAATCAGAATCTTTATTTATCCTGGAGAAATCCGATGAGCTCTCAAGCTCTTTTTCAAAGGTGTCCCAAAGGGGCCAGTCAAAAAGTTACAACAATGCAAAAACACGAATAGGAGTGCAAAGTAGAGGAAAGGTAAGCAAAGCACCAAGAATGAATATATAACATAGATAAAGTGTACAAGGTCATATTTCAAAAGTATATAAATTTCCAAGCTCGGTTTAAACAACAGCAAGGAAAGTGCCAGACGTTGCACATTAAAATGTAACTTTACATTGTAAGAAGAAAAAGACCACGCGCCTTGACAAAGGAATTAGCATATAATTTAGCATTGAAATGGCTCATTGAAATAGCTAAGATAAAGTATACACATCCGCAGAGGTACCCCTTGACAAAGGAATTAGCGCTGGAGTGGAAGAAGCCACGCTTAGATCACGACCTTTAAGCTGTGTGAGAAGAAAAAGGACAAGTGCCTTGACAAAGGAATTACCATATAATTTAGCATTGAAATGGCTCATTAAAATAGCTAAATTAAAGTATACACATCCGCAGAGGTACCCTTTGACAAAGGGATTAGCATTGAATTTAGCATTGAAATAGCTGAGTGATTAGCTTGTAACTGCTCGCAGAAATAGCTATGTTAAATTTAGAGCATATACGTTCTCCGAGGCACCTAGTACTCATCAAACAGGAGAATTTAGCGAAACACAACCACGCTCAGACATCGGACCTGTGTGCGAGCAAACAAGGTGTTCTGACAAAGAAATTAGCATAAAAAGTTAGCATTTGATTGGCGGATTTTAGGAAAGAGGTGGTGTACGTGCCGGTGGACTCGCAGTTTGGCGCGGGGGGGGGGGGGGAGGGGGGAGGGGGGAGTTTACCTATTGATGGTGTGAAAAGGGGGATTTTATAAGAGCTGCGAAAGTTTGGGGTACCACTACTTGAAAACTATACTGTACCATTGAAATTAGTTTAATGTTTAGTTCGATTTAGAACATCTTTCCAATGGTTGCTTAATTTGAAACCATCCTCTCGGTTGAAATTGTGTCTGTGTTTGTAGATCTGAATTGCTTCATGAACAAATCTCTGATAAAAGCCCGTGGGTTTGCAAAGAACCTTGGTATCGGAGAAAATTATATCGTGATCCCCCACAGCATTGTAACAGTGATCAGCCACGGCAGAAGAATTATTTTGCCGTGTTTCAAATATGATTTGTGCTCGCGAATTCGGTCAGAGACATGTCGCTTTGTCTCACCGATGTAGCAATCACCGCAGGTACAACTCAATTTGTAAACCCCGGGGTACTGTAAATCAGGAATGACATCCTTCACAGATGGGATCAGATCACGAATTTTGTGTACTGTATTGAACCGGACCTGGATCTTGTGTTTGTTTAGAATTTTGGAAATATTTTTAGTAACACCTGCTATATATGGAAGTGTGATGGCTTTCACCAGAGTATCAAGTGGTTGTTTCTGTATGGAGGGAGAGACAGCTTGGCGGATGGTACGGTCAGAGTAACCATTCCTTTTGAGGGCCAGGTGTATATGTTTTAATTCACTGGTCAGGTGGTGTTGGTCCGAAATGCAATGAGCCCTATGGTATAAAGTTTTGATGAGAGAATTCTTTTGGGCTGGGTGGTGGTGGGAATCAGGTTTCAAGTAGGAATCTTTGTGGGTGGGTTTCCTGTAGACAGAATGCCCCAATGAGCCATCAGGTCTCCTCTCAAACAGAACATCTAAGAATGGTAGCTTGCCATCTTTCTCCAGTTCCATGGTGAATTTGATGGCGGGATGTCTGGAACTGATGTGGTGTAGGAAAAGGTTCAGAGCTGGGAGGCCATGTGGCCAAATGACGAAAGTGTCATCCACATATCTCTTTCACAGGGAAGGTCTGAGGGTGGAAGTCTGGATAGCGTCTGATTCAAATTTCTCCATGAAAATATATTGAAATAATTGAAAATTTGGTCCAACATGGACTAGACCCCGACACACCTGCACTGGTTAGGCACTGCCTCAACAATACCTACTTTATTTGGAAGGGCTCCTTCTACAAACAAAATGAGGGTACCCCATGGGATCCCCCTTATCACCAGTGATAGCCAATATTTTCATGGAGAAATTTGAATCAGACGCTATCCAGACTTCCACCCTCAGACCTTCCCTGTGGAAGAGATATGTTGGATGACACTTTCGTCATTTGGCCACATGGCCTCCCAGCTCTGAACCTTTTCCTACACCACATCAATTCCAGACATCCCGCTATCAAATTCACCATGGAAGTGAAGAAAGATGGCAAGCTACCATTCTTAGATGTTCTGTTTGAGAGTAGACCTGATGGCTCATTGGGGCATTCTGTCTACAGGAAACCCACCCACACAGATTCCTACTTGAAACCTGATTCCCACCACCACCCAGCCCAAAATAATTATCTCATCAAAACTTTATACCATAGGGCTCATTGCATTTCGGACCAACACCACCTGACCAGTGAATTAAAACATGTACACCTGGCCCTCAAAAGGAATGGTTACTCTGACCGTACCATCCGCCAAGCTGTCTCTCCCTCCATACAGAAACAACCACTTGATACTCCGGTCAAAACCATCACACTTCCATATATAGCAGGCGTTACTAAAAAGATTTCCAAAATTCTAAACAAACACAAGATCCAGGTCCGGTTAAATACAGTACACAAAATTCGTGATCTGATCCCATCCGTGAAGGATGTCATTCCTGATTTACAGTACCCCGGGTTTACAAATTGAGTTGTACCTGCGGTGATTGCTACATCGGTGAGACAAAGCGACATGCCTCTGACCAAATTCGCGAGCACAAATCAGATTTGAAACACGGCAAAACGAATTCTTCTGCCGTGGCTGATCAATGTTACAACGCTGTGGGGGATCACGATATAATTTTCTCCGATACCAAGGTTCTTTGCAAACCCACGGGCTTTTATCAGAGATTTGTTCATGAAGAAATTCAGATCTACAAACGCAGACACAATTTCAACCGAGAGGATGGTTTCAAATTAAGCATCCATTGGAAAGATGTTCTAAATCGAACTAAACATTAAACTAATTTCAATGGTACAGTATATTTTTCAAGTAGTGGTACCCCAAACTTTCGCAGCTCTTATAAATTCCCCCTTTTCACACCGTCAATAGGTAAACTCCCCCCTCCCCCCTTCCCCCCCCCCCCCCCCGCGCAAAACTGCGAGTCCACCGGCACGTACACCACCTCTTTCCTAAAATCCGACAATCAAATGCTAATTTTTATGCTAATTTCTTTGTCAGAACACCTTGTTTGCTCGCACACAGGTCCGATGTCTGAGCGTGGTTGTGTTTCGCTAAATTCTCCTGTTTGATGAGTACTAGGTGCCTCGGTGAACGTATATGCTCTAACTTTAACGTAGCTATTTCTGTGACCAGTTACAAGCTAATCACTCAGCCATTTCAATGCTAAATTCGATGCTAATTCCTTTGTCAAGGGGTACCTCTGCGGATGTGTATACTTTAACTTAGCTATTTCAATGAGCCATTTCAATGCTAAATTATATGCCAATTCCTTTGTCAAGGCACTTGGCCTTTTCCTTCTCACACAGCTTAAAGATCGCGATCTAAGCGTGGCTTCTTCCACTCCAACGCTAATTCCTTTGTCAAGGGGTACCTCTGCGGATGTGTATACTTTAACTTAGCTATTTCAATGAGCCATTTCAATGTTAAATTATATGCTAATTCCTTTGTCAAGGCGCGTGGTCTTTTTCTTCTCACACAGCTTAAAGGTCGTGATCTAAGCGTGGCTTCTTCCACTCCAGCGCTGTCCTCCAGACAGTCTCGTCCCTTCACCTGATGAAGGCCGCTTGTGTCGTGGCCGAAACGTCGTGATTTTTTGTTATTTTATTTTCACCTACGTGACTTTACCCAATAGAACCAAAGAGTATGGATCCTAGCAGTCACGAAAGCTTTAAATCTAGAATTTACATTGTAACTTTTAAGTCTATAGTTATAGATTGAACAAAGATAATGACTTTTTACTGGAATGGGGAATGCAGCAGCAGTTACACCCGAGGCAGCAATGAGAGGCGCACCGGCAATCTCGTCAATCCGCTGCTGGATCCAATGCTCGCTTAGTGACGAGCAAGAGAGCGCAACGCTAACGTCAGTGGTGAGTACTTGAACGGCCGGTCCCTGAGGCACCGACCCCTTTACCGAACCGTGGCAAAGTAAAGAACACAGTAACACTCATGGAGAGAGGGCTTTATCCGGAATGGCATCTACAAAGAGGCTACGAATTCTCCGATTGATGTTCACAGGTGTGCGTTGTACCGCGTGTGGGGAGCGGTGGCACATCGGTTATCGAGCCGATGCTCTGAATGGATGGCATTGCTGATAGAATGTCACTTTGCTGACTTCTCTGTATCTTGTTTTATTCATCCATATAGTCTCAATTTAACTCTGCATCTCTGTAAATGAACAACATTATTAATATTTATCAATATATATAGGCATACATATGGCCATAAATTAACATGGACTAAAACTCATATTCATTTGAAAATAGTGTATTTTGCGCTAAGATCCTGGCGACCCGAGTTCGATTATGTGAACCGGTCCTGGGCCTCTTCTAGGTCGACTCAGCCTCAAATGAGTACCTGGTGCGATGTGTAAACATCGCCACTCGGGAGAGACAAAGGCGGCCGGGGGTGGTGCTGGCCACCCAACCCCACGTGCCGTGCTGGCCTTCATAGGCGGTGCTCCGTAACAGCACTTGCCCCAACGGTCTGTTAAGCCTACGCGGGGGATCTTTTATTTGTTGTACCGCATGAATGTTGCGCCCCACGTGCCTGGAGCGAGCGAGCTTCCTGAGGAACTGGGCAGGCGAAACGTCGCGCATTGGCACGATGCGCCACGCGTTTTCCAACCCGAGAGCTCATCAGATAGTCGTGCAGCTACCAAACACACTGATTGCATGCCAGGCTAGGTGTTCCCTCGACTTAAACATCTTACAATCCAGTCTCACATCGCCTTGATGCCAGAAGACATCTAAAGTGGGCCCTGGTCATTCATAAAACCCGTATTGGCAAATCTGTGTTGCACTTAGCTAATTCATTAACCCAAGAAACATAAGACGTGCATCAAATTTCCATTTAACTCTTCCTCAAACAAAAATATGAATAGGTGACCAAGCCTTTGACGTTGCAGACTATAACTGTTGTACATTTAACTAATTTTGCATAGTACGGAGCCAAACGTTATAATCGGAGTTGTTGGACACAAAATAAATTGCAGATGTGATTTGTATCCTTGATCCTTGCCCCTCATGCATCGATAGTTCAATGTTCATGTGCAGTGTGTTGTTGTTTTGGTGAAGTCTGGGACTATTCTTCTTTGGTTCTTTCGGTAAAGTCACGTAGAATGAGAATAAAATAATAAATTGATAAAATACAATAACACAATAATATTCTCACGACGTTTCGGCCACAACACATCGGCCTTCTGATGAGAATATTATTGCGTCATTTTATTTTATCAATTTATTATTTTATTCTCATTCTACGTGACTTTACCGAAAGAACCAAAGAAGATGAATCATTGCAGTCATGAAAGCTTTAAATCGAAATCTGGGACTATTGTTTTTTGTTTTGCTGCCTTGCCCCAAGAATGCATTCAGTGTTGCAAATTTGGACTTCATAATTTGTTTGGTTATGTATTTATGTTTTGTGACTTTCTTACCTTTTCTCTATTTTGCACGATTTTCCTTAAGACCAAAACAGGTGAATTTATACACAATGCTTGCTGCCGCCTGATGATGCTAGTTCTGAGCGTTGCTCCTCCAACCTCTGCTGTTGTTAGAGGGTGACGGCCTCCAACTGCCCAATAGACTCACAGTGCACCTACCCTGGCACTGCCCAGTAGCGTCCTTCACGAGCCTGCTCCTCTGCCTCCTCTACAGAGGCCGACCTATGCTGTGTAGCAAACAAAGACAAAGATCCCCGCTGAAGCCTTAACAGCACCATTCCCAGCCGCCTTTGTCTCCTCAGTGGCGAAGCTTACTACAAACCGCACTAGGTACTCATTTAAGGCTAAGTCGACCAAGGGGAGGCCCGGGACCGGTTCAGATAACCATCGCAGGTGTTGACCGTGAACGGGAATCGAACCTGGATTGCCGGGTTTGTATCACAGCACGTTAACCATAGCACTACCGCAACCTGAAATGTGCAGCACCGTAGGCTGTAATGTATGAATTGTTTATCCTGACGCAAACATGAGGATATAATCTGTTAGCGGAGATTAGAGTATGTAGTCTTCCATATTCAACGCGCCCCTGTGTTACAACTTGCCCAATAATCTAACGGAGATAGACCCCACATCGAAGTTCTGTGTGGAAGCCACTGTCCCCGCAATATCCCCATGCACCCGCGCAATGCAATAATCCACGAGCTTACATTCCAACGTTCAAAGTCCGCTCTATTTGTCCTCCACGGGGATTTCTAGATTTTCTCAACTCATCCCCCATTTCAAGACGAGAGTCTGTGTAATATCGGCAGTTCACCAACACTGATTCAAGGGAGCCCGATGCTGCTGACGAGGCACCATACGTCGTAAGCGGTCAAGACGTTTTGGTGTCTTCATTTATTAAGGAGCATAAACCATGGCTTAAAGCTTTCGTGACTGCAGGAATCCATACTTTTTGGTTATTTCGGTAAAAGTTACGTAGGTATGGCCCGCTGGTTCTTCAGTTCCATTGCTGGATTATTTTTTTCTGTCTGAGAATGACCGATTGTGTTGCAATCGAAACGTCGTGATATATAATTTTTATTTTTTTTATTTTTATACCTACGTTCCTTTTCGAAAGAACCAAAGAGTATCTTTTGGTAAAGTCACGCAGAACAAAATTATAAAACAAAAAACTATGACGTTTCGATCGCAACATAAGCAATCGTCATCAGGAGGAAAAAGGAGGGGGAAAGCTGCTGAGGCAGACTTTTTATAGGTTTGAAATGGGTGTAGCCCAAGGGTCACAAACAAAGTGGGCGGGGCTAGTGATGTTAAATGAGAAATTTGCATGTTAATGTAAGATGGGAGGGCGACTTCCACGCCGAGGGCACAGAGGTGGCTATTGTAATGTGAGAGATTAGCATGTTAATGTAAGATTGCAAAGCCGCCGCGATGTCGAGGACGTGAGCGATGGTGGCTGTGTTAGTGTGAGACATTTAACCTATTAATGTAAAATCAGAAAGTCGAAAATAACAACTAACATCGGAAGGTAGGATGGAAACATCACAGCCAGTTATGACTTGAACTGGTTAATACCGTCCTTCAAATGATTGCTCAGTTTGTACCCATATTCTCGGTTGAAATTGTGTCTGTGTCTATATATCTGGATGGCTTCATGAACGAATCTTTGGTGATAGCCGGTGGGTTTGCAAAGTACTTTCGTTTTGGATAAATCAATTTCGTGTGAGCTCATCGCATTTAAACAGTGATCAGCCACAGCCGAGGTATTGGTCCTACCATGTTTCAGATCTGCCTTATGTTCCCGAACACGGTCCAAGACATGTCGCTTAGTTTCCCCAATGTAACTACTGCCACAGACACAGCTTAGTTTGTAGACGCCGGGGTATTGCATGTCAGAGATCACATCCTTCGCAGATTATGAATGATTTTGGAAATATTTTTGGTGACCCCTGCTATGTATGGCAAGGTGACGGTATTGATTGGGTCCTCAGATGGTTCTTTCTCAGCGGTTGGGGTGATAGCTTTAAGCATTGTGTAGTCTGAATATCCATTCATCTTGAGAGCTTGGTGTACGTGTTCCAGTTCACTGGCTAGGAGATGATGGTCGGAAATACATCGAGCTCTATGGTGTATAGTTTTGATGAGGGAATTCTTCTGGGATGGATGGTGGTGGGAGTCAGGTTTTAGGTAGGCATCCATATGGGTGGCTTTCCTGTAGACAGTGTCCCATTGAGCCATCTGGTCTCTTTTCGATTAAAACATCCAAGAATGGTAACTTGCCATCCTTTTCCACCTCCATGGTGAATTTGATGGCTGGGTGTATGGAATTGGTTGAGGAACTGGTTCAGAGCTGGTCGGTCACATGGCCAGATGACGAACATGTCATCTGCGTACCTCTTCCACAAGGACGGACATACAGTGCATGCCTGTATGGCATCTGTCACAAATTTTTCCGTGAAAACATTAGCTACAACAAAGTTCGAGGTTGACACGATTGTTATCATTCAGAGTAACAGTCCAATTTCCGACAGCCTAAAATCGGTTCTAGCCAAAGGGTTTAATTTTGCAGTCACCCCTAAACACATCCCAGTTGATGATATCATTGCCCAGGTCTAAGGAGACCTTAAGGGTTTGGGACATATTACTGCAGACGTGGCAAGATCGGAAATCGCTGCAATCCTTAAAAACGCTAAGTCACCTACTAGCAACATCGGTAAGGATGAGCACTTTGAGCTTTCTCAATTCAAAAAGATAGAGCACATCTTCATTCTCTCAGCTGACAAGGGCAATCCCACAGACATCATGGACAAAACCACATACAAGAACAAAATTCAGGACCTACTTAATGATGGTAGCTATACAAAAATCAATAGAGATCCCACCAACTGCCTCGTTAAAAAAAAAATAATATCATCACTGATTCGACATCTTTAATCGAACCAACCAAGCGGTTTTCCTTAAAACCCTCTGCTGCTAGATCACCCAGATTGTGAACGATTCGTTCATGAAGCCATCCAGGTAAAGTGGTACCTCGGTATACGTCGTTAATTCGTTCCAGAAGGTAATTTAGACACTAATTACTAAAATGCATACAGAAGCAACGTGACCGCGTTGCTGCCAGCTGCGCTGGTCACGTGGCATGCCTCAACCACGCACGCGCGCGCGCGCCTCGACCCGGGGCTTCACCCTCCATGGGGGCAGCCCCCCACGCCCCCCGCCCCTCTCCCCAACGCTGCCCCCGCCCCTCTCCCCCCGCTCCTCTCCCCCACGCCCCCCGCTCCTATCTGCCACGCCCCCTGCCCATCTCCCCCATGCCCCCCGCTCCTCTCCCCCACGTCCCCCGCCTCTCTCCCCTCTCCCCCACGCCATCCCGCCCCTCTCGCTTTGTTTCAGTCGTGAACGGGGCATACGCGGGTACTGTACGCGGTGACTCATCCCGACCCATACAAGTTCTAGCAAGCGCGTCGTATCCCAAGCAAGACGTCGTATCCCAAGACATTTTTTTCTCGTAAAAACACGATATATACCAATTTCGACGTATTCCAAAGCGGTCATATACCGAGGTACCACTGTATATAGACACAGACACAATTTCAACCGAGAAAATGGGTAGACTGACTAATCATTGGAAGGACGTTATTAACCAGTTTATGTCATAACTGGCCGTGATGTTTCCATCCTACCTTCCGATGTTAGTTGTTATTTTCGACTCTCTGATTTTACTTTAACAGGTTAAATGTCTCACACTAACACAGACACAGTCGCTCGCGTCCTCGTCGTGGCGGCGGCTCTGCGATCTTACATTGACATGCTAATCTCTCACATTACAATAGCCACCTCTGCACCCTTGGCGTGGAAGTCGCCCTCCGATCTTACAATAACATGCAAATTTCTCACTTTAACATCACTAGCCCCGCCCACTTCTTTATGACCCTTGGGCTACATCAGCAGGAAACGACCACAGTCAGCATGCAATGCTGTAGTAATAGCAGGATACCACCACAGTCAGCATGCAATGCTGTAGTCATAGCAGGATACCACCACAGTTAGCATCGCAATGCTGTAGTCATATCAGGATACCACCGCAGTCAGGATGCAATGCTGTAATCATAGCAGGATACCACCACAGTCAGTATGCAATGCTGTAGTCATAGCAGGATATCACCATAGTCAGCATGCACTGCTATAGTCATAGCAGGATACAACCACAGTCAGAATGCAATGCTGAAGTCATAGCAGGATACCACTGCAGTCAGTATGCAATGCTGTAGTCATAGCAGGATACCACCACAGTCAGCATGCAATGCTGTAGTCATATCAGGATACCACCACAGTCAGGATGCAATGCTGTAATCATAGCAGGATACCACCACAGTCAGTATGCAATGCTGTAGTCATAGCAGGATATCACCATAGTCAGCATGCACTGCTATAGTCATAGCAGGATACAACCACAGTCAGAATGCAATGCTGAAGTCATAGCAGGATACCACTGCAGTCAGTATGCAATGCTGTAGTCATAGCAGGATACCACCACAGTCAGCATGCAATGCTGTAGTCATAGCAGGATACCACCACAGTCAGCATGCAATGCTGTAGTCATAGCAGGATACCACCACAGTCAGCATGCAATGCTCTAGTCATAGCAGGATACAACCACAGTCAGCATGCAATGCTTTAGTCATAGCAGGATACCACCGCAGTCAGTATGCAATGCTGAAGTCATAGCAGGATACCACTGCAGTCAGTATGCAATGCTGTAGTCATAGCAGGATACCACCACAGTCAGCATGCAATGCTGTAGTCATAGAAGGATACCACCACAGTCAGTATGCAATGCTGTAGTCATAGCAGGATACCACCACAGTCAGCATGCAATGCTGTAGTCATAGCAGGATACAACCACAGTCAGCATGCAATGCTGTAGTCATAGCAGGATACCACCGCAGTCAGTATGCAATGCTGATGTCATAGCAGGATACCACTGCAGTCAGTATGCAATGCTGTAGTCATAGCAGGATACCACCACAGTCAGCATGCAATGCTGTAGTCATAGCAGGATACCACCACAGTCAGCATGAAATGCTGTAGTCATAGCAAGATACCACTACAGTGAGCATGCACTGCTATAGTCATAGCAGGATACAACCACAGTCAGCATGCAATGCTCTAGTTATAGCAGGATACCACCGCAGTCAGTATGCAATGCTGTAGTCATAGCAGGATACCACCGCAGTCAGTATGCAATGCTGTAGTCATAGCAGGATACCACCGCAGTCAGTATGCAATGCTCTAGTCATAGCAGCATACCACCGCAGTCAGTATGCAATGCTGTAGTCATTGCAGGATACCACCGCAGTCAGTATGCAATGCTCTAGTCATAGCAGGATACCACCACCATCAGTATACAATGCTGAAGTCATAGCAGGATACCACCGCAGTCAGTATGCAATGCTGTAGTCATAGCAGGATACCACCGCAGTCAGTATGCAATGCTCTAGTCATAGCAGGATACCACCGCAGTCAGTATGCAATGCTGTAGTCATAGCAGGATACCACCGCAGTCAGTATGCAATGCTCTAGTCATAGCAGGATACCACCATCAGTATGCAATGCTGTAGTCATAGCAGGATACCACTGCAGTCAGTATGCAATGCTGTAGTCATAGCAGGATACCACCACAGTGAGCATGCACTGCTATAGTCATAGCAGGATACCACCACAGTCAGCATGCAATGCTGTAGTCATAGCAGGATACCACCACAGTCAGCATGTAATGCTGTAGTCATAGCAGGATACCACCACAGTCAGCATACAATGCTGTAGTCATAGCAGGATACCACCACAGTCAGCATGCAATGCTTGAGTCATAGCAGGAAACGACCACAGTCAGCATGCAATGCTGTAGTAATAGCAGGATACCACCACAGTCAGCATGCAATGCTGTAGTCATAGCAGGATACCACCACAGTTAGCATCGCAATGCTGTAGTCATAGCAGGATACCACCACAGTCAGGATGCAATGCTATAATCATAGCAGGATACCACCACAGTCAGTATGCAATGCTGTAGTCATAGCAGGATATCACCATAGTCAGCATGCACTGCTATAGTCATAGCAGGATACAACCACAGTCAGAATGCAATGCTGAAGTCATAGCAGGATACCACTGCAGTCAGTATGCAATGCTGTAGTCATAGCAGGATACCACCACAGTCAGCTTGCAATGCTGTAGTCATAGCAGGATACCACCACAGTCAGCATGCAATGCTGTAGTCATAGCAGGATACCACCACAGTCAGCATGCAATGCTCTAGTCATAGCAGGATACAACCACAGTCAGCATGCAATGCTTTAGTCATAGCAGGATACCACCGCAGTCAGTATGCAATGCTGAAGTCATAGCAGGATACCACTGCAGTCAGTATGCAATGCTGTAGTCATAGCAGGATACCACCGCAGTCAGTATGCAATGCTGTAGTCATTGCAGGATACCACCGCAGTCAGTATGCAATGCTATAGTCATAGCAGGATACCACCACCATCAGTATGCAATGCTGAAGTCATAGCAGGATACCACCGCAGTCAGTATGCAATGCTGTAGTCATAGCAGGATACCACCGCAGTCAGTATGCAATGCTCTAGTCATAGCAGGATACCACCGCAGTCAGTATGCAATGCTGTAGTCATAGCAGGATACCACCGCAGTCAGTATGCAATGCTCTAGTCATAGCAGGATACCACCACCATCAGTATGCAATGCTGTAGTCATAGCAGGATACCACTGCAGTCAGTATGCAATGCTGTAGTCATAGCAGGATACCACCACAGTGAGCATGCACTGCTATAGTCATAGCAGGATACCACCACAGTCAGCATGCAATGCTGTAGTCATAGCAGGATACCACCACAGTCAGCATGCAATGCTGTAGTCATAGCAGGATACCACCACAGTTAGCATCGCAATGCTGTAATCATAGCAGGATACCACCACAGTCAGCATGCAATGCTCTAGTCATAGCAGGATACAACCACAGTCAGCATGCAATGCTTTAGTCATAGCAGGATACCACCGCAGTCAGTATGCAATGCTGAAGTCATAGCAGGATACCACTGCAGTCAGTATGCAATGCTGTAGTCATAGCAGGATACCACCGCAGTCAGTATGCAATGCTGTAGTCATTGCAGGATACCACCGCAGTCAGTATGCAATGCTCTAGTCATAGCAGGATACCACCACCATCAGTATGCAATGATGAAGTCATAGCAGGATACCACCGCAGTCAGTATGCAATGCTGTAGTCATAGCAGGATACCACCGCAGTCAGTATGCAATGCTCTAGTCATAGCAGGATACCACCGCAGTCAGTATGCAATGCTGTAGTCATAGCAGGATACCACCGCAGTCAGTATGCAATGCTCTAGTCATAGCAGGATACCACCACCATCAGTATGCAATGCTGTAGTCATAGCAGGATACCACTGCAGTCAGTATGCAATGCTGTAGTCATAGCAGGATACCACCACAGTGAGCATGCACTGCTATAGTCATAGCAGGATACCACCACAGTCAGCATGCAATGCTGTAGTCATAGCAGGATACCACCACAGTCAGCATATAATGCTGTAGTCATAGCAGGATACCACCACAGTCAGCATACAATGCTGTAGTCATAGCAGGATACCACCACAGTCAGCATGCAATGCTTGAGTCATAGCAGGAAACGACCACAGTCAGCATGCAATGCTGTAGTCATAGCAGGATATCACCACAGTCAGCATCACAATGCTGTAGTCATAGCAGGATATCACCATAGTCAGCATGCACTGCTATAGTCATAGCAGGATACAACCACAGTCAGAATGCAATGCTGAAGTCATAGCAGGAAACCACTGCAGTCAGTATGCAATGCTGTAGTCATAGCAGGATACCACCACAGTCAGCATGCAATGCTGTAGTCATAGCAGGATACCACCACAGTCAGCATGCAATGCTGTAGTCATAGCAGGATACCACCACAGTCAGCATGCAATGCTCTAGTCATAGCAGGATACAACCACAGTCAGCAGTTGTGGTTATGTTATTGTTGTTGTTATACTTGGGGTTGTGGTTATAATTGTGATTGTGGTACAAGTTGTGATGGTTATCTTCTTTGGTTCTTTCGGTAAAGTCACGTAGAATGAGAATAAAATAATAAATTGATAAAATAAAATAACACAATAATATTCTCACGACGTTTTGGCCACAACACAAGCGGCCTTCATCAGGTGAAGGGAGCGAGACTGTCTGGTAGGACAGCGCTGGAGTGAGAGAGCCACGTTCAGATCACGGCTTTTAAGCTGTGTGAGAAGAACAAAGAGCCTTGACGAAGGAATTAGCATAAAATTTAGCATTGAAAAGGCTGAATGATTAGCTTGTGACTGGTCACAGAAATAGCTATGTTAAAAGTTAAAGCATACACATCCGCAGAGGCACCCATTGTTAAAAGGAATTAGCATAGAATTTAGCATTGAAATAGCTAAATTAAGGCATTCGCTTGTAACTGCTACAGAAATAGTTACGTTGAAGTCAGAGCATACACATTCACCGAGGCACTTAGTACAAATCAAAACAGGAGAATTTAGCATTGAAATAACTAGGCGAATTTAGCATTGAAATAACTGGGTGATTTGCTGGTGACTGGTCACAGAATACTATATACTATATAGTGAACCAATAAAAACTAAAATATAAATTACCGTCATGTTATCAATAAACTCTATATTCTCCAATCAGCTAAGCTACCAACCATAAGTCGTTATATATCACAATGCTATATGGCGAAAAAATGGGTGGATTCTTACCCTCAAATTTCCGTACCACGGATAGCTACGGGCCCCGTTCAGACGGACGAGTTCGTCCATGGTCGGAACAGAGGAGGGGGAGAGAGACAGCTGCGAAGCCCTAGTATACTCCATGTTGTAAACCATACCATTAACCGTGGTGTGAGAGGTATTAAGAGGCAATGCTGGCGAAAGAGCTGCGGTCTGAAGGTCATCGTAAAATTACAATTAATTAAGAACAGAAATGATTTAACACATCTTTCCAGTGGTTACTAAGCCTGAATCCATCTTCTCGGTTGAAATTGTCTCTGTGCTTGTATATGTGAATGGCCTCATGAACGAATCTCTCATGGTAGCCAGTTGGTTTGCAAAGAACCTCCGTCTTGGAGAAGTCAATGTCATGTGAGCCCACTGAATTGTAACAGTGATCTGCCACGGCAGAGGAGTTCGTCTTACCGTGTTTCAAGTCTGCTTTATGTTCGCGGATGCGGTCCGAGATATGTCTTACCCTACATTGCAGGGGTCACTAAAAAGATCTCCAAAATCCTGAATAAACACAAGATCCAGGTCCGATTCAACACAGTACACAAAATCCGTGATTTAGTTCCATCTGTAAAAGATGCTCTTCCAGACATACAGTACCCGGGCGTTTACAAACTAAAGTGCCTCTGTGGCAGTAGCTACATTGGAGAAACCAAAAGACATATCTCGGACCGCATCCGCGAACATAAAGCAGACTTGAAACACGGTAAGACGAACTCCTCTGCCGTGGCAGATCACTGTTACAATTCAGTGGGCTCACATGACATTGACTTCTCCAAGACGGAGGTTCTTTGCAAACCAACTGGCTACCATGAGAGATTCGTTCATGAGGCCATTCACATATACAAGCACAGAGACAATTTCAACCGAGAAGATGGATTCAGGCTTAGTAACCACTGGAAAGATGTGTTAAATCATTTCTGTTCTTAATTAATTGTAATTTTACGATGACCTTCAGACCGCAGCTCTTTCGCCAGCATTGCCTCTTAATACCTCTCACACCACGGTTAATGGTATGGTTTACAACATGGAGTATACTAGGGCTTCGCAGCTGTCTCTCTCCCCCTCCTCTGTTCCGACCATGGACGAACTCGTCCGTCTGAACGGGGCCCGTAGCTATCCGTGGTACGGAAATTTGAGGGTAAGAATCCACCCATTTTTTCGCCATATAGCATTGTGATATATAACGACTTATGGTTGGTAGCTTAGCTGATTGGAGAATATAGAGTTTATTGATAACATGAAGGTAATTTATATTTTAGTTTTTATTGGTTCACTATATAGTATATAGTATTCTGTGACCAGTCACCAGCAAATCACCCAGTTATTTCAATGCTAAATTCGCCTAGTTATTTCAATGCTAAATTCTCCTGTTTTGATTTGTACTAAGTGCCTCGGTGAATGTGTATGCTCTGACTTCAACGTAACTATTTCTGTAGCAGTTACAAGCGAATGCCTTAATTTAGCTATTTCAATGCTAAATTCTATGCTAATTCCTTTTAACAATGGGTGCCTCTGCGGATGTGTATGCTTTAACTTTTAACATAGCTATTTCTGTGACCAGTCACAAGCTAATCATTCAGCCTTTTCAATGCTAAATTTTATGCTAATTCCTTCGTCAAGGCTCTTTGTTCTTCTCACACAGCTTAAAAGCCGTGATCTGAACGTGGCTCTCTCACTCCAGCGCTGTCCTACCAGACAGTCTCGCTCCCTTCACCTGATGAAGGCCGCTTGTGTTGTGGCCGAAACGTCGTGAGAATATTATTGTGTTATTTTATTTTATCAATTTATTATTTTATTCTCATTCTACGTGACTTTACCGAAAGAACCAAAGAAGATAACCATCACAACTTGTACCACAATCACAATTATAACCACAACCCCAAGTATAACAACAACAATAACATAACCACAACTGTAACTATAACCATGAAAACCCCAACCTCCACGTACACAACTATAGCCACAAAAAATATACCCCCCACAACCGCAATTATTACCACAACCAAAAGCACCATAACAACCAACATAACCACCTACACCACAACTAAAACCTGAACCACCACTACAACCAGCGATACAACCACAACTATAACCACTGCCACCACATTCAAAACCACCACAACCAACATCACCTCAACCACCACAACCATAACAAGCAACATAACCACAACAACCACATTGATGCTGATACTCTAACACCACCTACACAACCACTTTATCAAGGCTCTATGTATCCGTGTGTCCATGTGTCTCCGTGTCTCCACATGTCCCTGTGGGTGGGTGAATAGATGGGTTAGTGGGTGAGTTGGTGAGTGGGCAAGTGAGTGGGTGGGTGTGTGGGCGATGGAATCGAACCTGCACCTCTGCAGTGCAAGTCCAGTGAGCTAACGACCCGCATGTGGTGGGGTAAAGTGTGGGTACGCCCACCTTGCTCCAAAACGTGGAGATCAGCGTGGAAGAGTAGACCAAATACCCTAATTAGCGGCGTCTAGTGGAGGCCTCCTCCGCCAGCACGCGATTCGCCTCCTTCACAATAAACCCTTCCTTGCAAAGATAAAAAAGTATATTTGACTGATCCCATCAGCCTCTCATCAGCAGCAATGGCTCAACTCGAGCGCCACTCTGGACCGCTTTCCACCTTCAGTGCCTCAGCAGCAGAGCCGGGCTCTGCTTGAACCGATGCCGTGAGCCCAGCAGCTGTTTAGAAGCCTACGGCTGTGGGCCGCCTTTGTCTCTCCTCCACCACTGCTGAGGTGTCCACACCATGCGAGGTTCTCACCTTCAGGCTGAGTCGACCCAGAGGAGGCCCAGGCAGCGAACCGCTTCAGAAGTTGGCGCCACGTTCACCGGCGTAAGCGGAAGTAGAGAGAGCAGCAGAAGCATCGCGTGTGGGGAGCAGCTGAGGTGTGGATCAGAACTGTGTATTAGTGGTGGTGTGGTAGTAGTGGTGGTGGTGTTCGTGGTGGTGGGGTTGTTAGTGGTATTGGGGTTGTTATTGGTGGTGGGGTTGTTATTGGTGGTGGGGTTGTTATTGGTGGTGGCGTTGTTAGTGGTGGGGTTGTTGTTAGTAGTGCTCTGTTAAGGCTAAATACGCGGGAGCTTTGTCTTTGGCGGTGTGAGTGGGGGAGGGGGCGTAGAGGGGGGGGGAAGGTGCTGGGGGGGAGGGGCTCACAGGATATTGCGTCACTGAGGGCGTGATCACCGAGCCCCGCCCCCACTTCTGCCGATCTTTTTTCTCACATGTGGCGGTAGAGAAGCACCGAGACGACAGAAGCAGCGACTCTCTGGAGGAAGTGAGGAACTGTAGGTGAGTGGTGATGTGAGTGGTGAGGACGTGTGTGTCTGTGTAGTGTACTGGCAGGAGGAGTGGTGGCGTTAGTGGTGTTACTGATAGTGGTGGTGGTGTGTTGTGAGTGAGTCGTGACGATGTGAGTTCATGTCAGAATCAGAATATTTATACTGGAGTCAGATGAGCTATACAGCTCTTTCTCACAGATGTCCAGTGTTGTGGGTGAGTGGTAAAGATGTAACCTCGCGTTGATGTGAGTTTCTTATTAATGATGTGGGTCCGTGTTAATGATGTGGGTTTGTGATTTAAAGCTTTCGTGACTGCAGTAATTCATATTCTTAGTTCTTTCGGTAAAGTCACGTTGAAGGGAAACAATAAAATAATAAAATATATATAAAACAATAAAATTCTCACGACGTTTCGACCATAACACAAACGGTCGTCATCAGGTGTGTCTGTTTGCATAAATGTATTTATTTTTAAACGGTGTATTTATTTATTTATAAAAAAACGTTAGCACCACACGCAGCGATTTAGCAGTTTATTTAAAAGTACGAGTCCATCTATGTTCTGAAAAGAGGAGGGGGGAGACGAAACAATCATTGTATGCCGTCTGAAAGCCACTGTAAGCGTGAACAATCAATTAAAACCTGAAATGGTTTATCAAATCTTTCCAATGATTGCTAAGCCAGAATCCATCTTCTCGGTTGAAATTGTCTCTGTGCTTGTATATGTGGATAGCCTCATGAACGAATTTCTCATGGTAGCCAGATGGCTTACAAAGAACCTCTGTCTTGGAAAAGTCAATGTCATGTGAGCCTACTGAATTATAACAATAATCTGCCACGGCCGAGGTGTTGGTCCTACCGTGTTTAAGGTCTCCTTTGTGTTCACGAATGCGGTCCGAGACATGGCGTTTGGTTTCTCCAATGTAACTACTACCACAGAGGCAACTTAGTTTGTAGATACCAGGGTATTGTATGCCCGGAATCACATCTTTTACAGACGGAACCAGATCACGGATTTTATGTAATGTGTTGAAACGGACCTGGATCTTGTGTTTATTCAAGATTTTGGAGATCTTTTTTGTGATCCCCGCAATGTAGGGTAAAGTGATGGTTTTGAAAGGCTCCTCAAGAGGGTACTTCTTCATGGTTTGAGTGATAGCTTTGCGGATTGTATAGTCGGAGTAACCATTAGCCTTAAGAGCTTGGTGTACGTGCTTGAGTTCACTGCCTATGTGTTCCTGGTCGGATATGCATTGGGCTCTATGATACAGAGTCTTGATGAGAGAATTCTTCTGTGATGGATGGTGATGGGAATCCGGTTTCAGATAAGCATCCGTATGGGTAGCTTTCCTGTAGACAGAGTGGCTCATTGAACCATCAGGTCTCTTTTTAATTAGGACATCCAAAAAAGGTAGCTTGCCATCTTTTTCGACTTCCATGGTAAATCTGATGGCTGGGTGTATGGAATTGATGTGGTCGAAGAATTGGTCTAGAGCAGGCCGGCCATGTGGTCAGATGACAAAAGTGTCATCCGCGTACCTCTTCCATAAGGTTGGGCGCAGTGGCAGTCTGGATGGCGTCAGTCTCAAATTTCTCCATGAAAATGTTAGCTATAACCGGAGATAGGGGGGAGCCCATTGGGGTGCCCTCAGTTTGTTTGTAGAAAGTTCCATTCCAAGCGAAGGGCTATCCACATATACAAGCACAGGGACAATTTCAACCGAGAAGATGGATTCTGGCTTAGCATTGGAAAGATTTGATAAACCATTTCAGGTCTTAATTGATTGTTCACGCTTAAAGTGGCTTTCAGACAGCATACATTAAAATTTGTCGTCTCCCCCCTCCTCTTTTCAGAACATAGATGGACTAGTTCTTCTAAATAAACTGCCAAATCGCTGCACGTGGCGCTAACGTTTTTTTAAATAAATAAATACACCGTTTGAAAATAAATAATTTCATGCAAACCGACACACCTGATGACGACCGTTTGTGTTATGGTCGAAACGTCGTGAAAATTTTTATTGTTTTATATATATTTTATTATTTCATTGTTTCCCTTCAACGTGACTTTACCGAAAGAACTAAGAAGATGTGGGTTTGTGTTGATGATGTTGGTTCACGGTGAGGATGAGTCTGTGATGTGACGTGACTCGTGTTGTGACGTGGGAAGCAGTGCCGACGTGCACCCTCTACCCTGTGTGATCCTCGCCTTCGTCTCCCGCTCTCCACACAGAGACCCGGACCGTGCGAGAGACGCCGCGAATTATGTGCACTCTGCACTGTTCGGACCGTGTACCAGTCGGAGCGCGGGCGGTGTTGTTGCAGTGAATGCCACGCTGCCCTCCAAGTTCGACTCCCGCTCACGGCCACCAACACTGCTGACGATTACCTCAACCACTCCTGGGCCTCCCCTTGTAGCCATAACGAGCAGCACCTACGAAGACCGGCACGGCACACGACACCAGTGTTGGTGGCCGTGAGCAGGAATCGAACCCCGGGTCGCTAGGTTCATAGCACAGCGCGCTAATCACTACACTACCGCACACACACACAGACACACACAAACACACAGATACACACACAGATACACAGACATACACACAAACACTCAGACACACACACAGACATACAGACACACACAGATGAGACACAACACACATCCGCCCTCGGGCCGTGACGTCACACCCGCTTCCACCCAGTGTGCCGCTAGAGCCACGCTGCAAGCTGCCTGCTGAGGAGCGCCTCTCTGCACGAAGCCTCCTGGAGCCTCTCTCGTAGCAGTCACCATGGAGGCTCACGGGCTGCGCAGTACTTCACGCACCCTCGTGACGCTGCTCGTGGCGAGCTCCGCGTTCCTCGCGTCTGTGCCCACGGAGGAGAAGAATTTCTCCCCTAACTGGCTGGTTAAGCTGAGGGGAGCCTGGGAGGTCCAACCGCCACAGGCCGGACAGCCTCTACCTCTCACCAAAGCGACCGTGGCCGTCCACATCAGCAACCGCCTCACAGGTCACGAAGCCGAGAGGGTGCCTCGAGTCGCTTCCTCTCCCAGCCATGGCATGGAGGTTCCCCAAGGAGGAGGAGAAGACGACGACCCAGCTCCTTCAGGGTGGACGACCTTCATGGAGATGCTGCACAGCGGGCCGGTGGCCATCGCCTACGAGGTGGCGAGCGCGGGGATCACCCTCCTCAGCCTCGGAGTGGCGGCTGAAGAATGCAGTGGTGAGTGCCGACTTCACGCTCACACAGGCCATCAGCGTGGCACCGTGACATACACCACATGCAGAGACACCACACGCAGAGATGCATCACGCGTACAGATCACTCGCGCAGATATAAGAATCTCACTCGCATACACCACACACACAAGTATATATCACATCCACGCACACATCCTAGACAAAGTCGCATATGTCATTTGGAACAAGCAAACACCTTGCTCAATTAAGTATACTTAAAAATTATCCACTGCAACTTTAAGGGTGTTTTTTGTTACTGGCAGCGTGGCATTTGGGACATGTGCTGGACTCAGCTGTCCTTGTGCGGCGTTGGTGAGTTGCGCTGGTGCGGACAGAACAATGTCCCCTAGCCAGTAGAGTCAGAACAATAATATTTTTTAATGGTTGAGGAATCCGATGAGCTATAAAGCTCTTTTTCACAGATGTCCGGTAGGGGCTGGTAAGAACGTTACAACAACAAATACTACAAAAACATGTAATAGTGCAAAGTACAAGAAAGGTTAACAAATCACCCAAACACAAACAAATAAAACTAAACCAGCCCCATCATACTCTTTGGTTCTTTCGGTAAAGTCACGTAGGTATAAAATAAAGTAAATCACGATGTTTCGGGTGCAACACAAGCGTCCATCATCGGGTGGGGAAAGCATGGTCTGCTGCTGAGGCAGACTGATTTATTTGATTTTATACCTACGTGACCTTGCCGAAAGAACCAAAGAGTATGGATTCCTGCAGTCACGAAAGCTTCAAATCAAGAACACCCCCATCATACCAGTCAAAGCCCACTGAGGTACTAACTTATTTTTCAGATGGAACCTGGTCACAAATGAAAGCTCAACCTCGTTGTAAACCGCGCACGCACGTGAGCGCAAACCGCTACTGTAGGCGATTGCGCAGGTACGCGAGCGCTGGGCACCACCAAAAATAGTCGTGTAGGCACGCGCGTGCTGAACAATACTGTAAACGATCGTACAGGTACGGACACCAAGCACGCTCTACTCCTTTATTCGCCGCAAACAGCCGCGTGTGCGCGCGAACACAAAACACTCTCCACCCTCCTCTTCACCCTCCAAAGGAGCACACGAAACAGTTTATTCCCCTACCAGTTATTTTATTTACCGCAAGCAACCCGTTAAGCTACGCGTAATTGTGTGGGTCAGTGGATGTCAGCCTATTCCCCTTGAGATCCTAGACTGTATTTCCTCTGCCTATCGCTCTGCTTTCTACCCTCGATCAAATAGCCCAAACTTACCTCTCTCTCTTACTCACGTGTACTTCCACTCTGCTGCGCTGGAAGCTGTAGAAAAGCGATCAGTAGAGGGTTGAGCCTGGCTGCGCTGAAGTGCATCACGCGGACGTCTCGAACGGCTAACTCCCCTCCTGCGTGGACCGCGATGATCTTGAAGAACTGCCTTGCTACCTGAATCCCCCTCCCTTTATCCCACCTACAACAAAGGAATTTCGCCGTTTCGCTCCCTTGGCCTCCCGTCCAATCAGGGGCTCGGATTTTCCCACCCTTCGATACCCGGATCCCAACTCGGGTGATGTCGCCGCAGTGATCTCTCCGACATCCGCTCTCTGTTCTCCCGCTACCAGTCCACTGACCCGTGCTTGTGTGTGTGTGGTTCCACTCGCGGTGGCTCGATGGCCCTTGCCGTGACCATGCAACTTTAATATTAGGTCCCGGCGCCGCAGTGCATGTCAGCTACAGGGGGAAGATCGCCCAATTTCCCGGCCGCAGGAAACCATGAAGATCGATCCCATTAGGGACTTCTGGAAAAAAAACCTATCGGCCGGGTGACCTCCCCTCCTGGCTCTACGTGGGGCGTGTGTGCGTTCGTGCGGGGGGAGGGGGGGTGGCGAGGGTGCACCGCGTTGGCGTCGGCATCCCCCGGTGGCGGCTTCACGGCGGTGGGCACGGCCTCGGCAGAGCGGCTCTGCTGCGGCGGCCTCACGACTGTGCAGTGGGCAAAACGCGGACGTCTGAGAAGGCACCAGCCCCGGGAGAGTGGCGGGAAATCCGAGGCATCGGTGACGGCGACGCGGCGGTGGGCACGGCTCCGCTGGAGCGGCTCCGCTGCGGCGGCACCACAGATGACGGTTCCCCAAGATGGAGAATACCCGTCTCCCTCAAGGTGGACGACCTTGATGAAGATGCTGCACAGTGGGCCGGTGGCCATCACTTACGACGTGGAGAGCGCGGGGATCACCATTACCAGCCTAAGAGTCTGGCTGAAGAATCCACTAATAAGAGAGAGAGTATGCTGGCGTCACTGTAACATAGAACATCAGCAGGACACCACAACAGAGACACCACACCCAGAGAGGCATCATGGATATAGATCACTCAGGCAAATGTCATAATCTCACATGCATAGATGACACAAATCAGAATCAGAATATTTATACTGGAAGAATCCGATGAGCTATTAAGCTATTTTTCACAGATGTACAGGAGAGGCAGGTTAGAACGTTACAACAACAAACAATAAAAAATCACACTCACATCCTCGACAAAGTCGCACACATTTATTACAAGCACACATTGTTCATGTTGGTGGATTACAAATAGTTGTCCGATATTTGCCACTGAAAGGCAGGTACAACACTCGTGCTCAATCAATGGTGGTGGTGTGGCAGATGGCAAGTGAAAAAAACATATTTGAGTGGAGTGACCAACAGGGGAAGAAGGAGACTGCAATCTCTTGCCTCTCATAATGATTTTGTTTCCGGTTTTAAACAGAAGTCATCGCAGCGCAGACGAGTTTACCGAAGCCGCTACATGAGAGGATCCATGTGGAAATTGGCTCGGAGCAAGTGCCACCCCATGAAAATCAAGAGGACCCATAGATCCCTAAAGACTCAACTGGATGGCTGCTCCATGATGAATAGCTCACCAACACTTACCAGCGCACCCACCAACAGCACCACTCCTACCAACACCACCACTCCTACCAACACCACCATTCCTACCAACACCACCATGACAAACCCCACCCCGAAAAACACCGCTATCTCGACTAACACCATCACACTTTTAAATACCAACACCTCTACCAATACTATCCTGACTAACACCACCACCCCTTCCACCCCTACAAACCCTACCAACAGCATTTTCTCCACCTTCACTACCACCCGGACCAACACCATCATCCCAGCTGAGTGTGAGTGGTGTCACCTCATGATAATGGCCCGCATCAATGCCCGCCGCACTAAAATAAGCTCAATTACCCCTACCAGCTCAATCACCAACTCCACCGCTCCTACCAACTCCGCCACTTTGACCAATCCCACGTTTATCAACATTACCTCCTCTACCCTCACTACCACCCCTACCCACATCACCCCAGCTGAGCATGTGTCCAGCCTCATGATCATGAGGGAAAAGAGATCACTCTTCATGGCTGGATGAATGCCTGCTCCACCACTCCTACCAACTCCACCACCTCTACCAACCACACACCTACTAACACTACCTCCTCTACTAACCCAACCCTGACCACCATCACTTCCTCTACCCTCACCACCACTCCTTCCCACATCATCACCCCAGCTGAGCGTGAGTCCCGCCTCGTGATCATGAGGGCAAAGAGACCACTCTTCATGGCCCGGATCAATGCCTGCTCCACCACTCCTACCAACTCCACCACCTTTAGAATCCGCACACCTACCAACACCACCACCCCTCCCAACACCGCTACCCTTACCAAACGCAACTACTCCGACGAACACCACCACTCCTACCAAAACCAACCCTACCAACGCCAACCCTACCAACACCAACCATACCAACACCATTATTCCTACCAACACCACTCCCCCTACCAACACCAACCCTACCAACACCAATCCTACCAACACAATGACTCCTACCAACACGACCACCCCAACCGACACCATCACTCTTTCCAACAACAGCCCTATCAACGCTACCTATCCTACAATTGCCAACTCTATAAACACCTTTACCTCTACCAACACCACCACCACCCCAAATAAGAAATAATACAAAATAAATAACATTCCAACATCGCTGCACCCTTTCCATGTTCCCTCCTTTGTTTACGCGTCATCCATTAAAATAAGTTATTGTTATTTTTTAAGAATAATAGTTACTAAGAATATTGTTTTGTATTAAGTGAAGTCATAATATTGTTCGAAAAGCTGGTTAATGTAGATCCTTTGTCAGTCATTTCTAGATGATTGCCTCGCCTTGCCTACATTCACCTTGGTGACTCAATCACATGCTCAAGGACACGAGTGATATTTTCGGCTAACAGAAGGTGTGAACCTACCTTTACCACCAGCAGTTGGATGGACTGGTGAAGTTGTCTAAACAGAACCATTTATATGCCCGATGTTGATTGCTTCCAATGTGTATGCTTGTGACTGACAGATCTGTGGTGAGCAGAAGTGTAAAGGTTAGCGTGCCAACACCAGTGATGATTATCTAAATCGTTACTAGGCCTCCCCTAGGTCGACTCAGTCTCAAATTAGTGCCTGGTGCTCATTTAGCTTAGGCTACCTCACATGCCATGTCAGCCTTAATAAGGCGCTCGCTAACAGCGCTTGCCACAACAGTCTTAAGTCTTTACGGAGGATCTTTGTCTTTGACTGACACATCTGTGGGCTAGAGTGTAGCTTGATTTAGTGTTCATGTGAGGGATGTGCTTTGCCTGCCGCCGCCACTGCGTCTCCGCTCATGTGTGTTTAGCCGTGTCAGTGACGCGCCACGATGTCACTGCTGCTGCTGCTGTCACTGCCACGACCCAGTCGGTGTAGCGTGCTCTGGGACGAACTAAAAAAGTGGCACGAGGATTATTGCTCCTACTTCAGCAGATCAAGAACGGTTCTCATGGAGTCATCAAAATGCACCTGAAACCACTGCTGAGCATCTCAATCACATATGTGAAATGTCACCAGTGGTGTCCGTTGCCCCTGCTGTGAGTGGCGGAGATGTCCGTGAATGGTGATGTCCCTGAGTGGCGGTGGAGTCTTTGTACAATGCGGCTACTGTATTCGTGATGAAATAACCTGAGACGAGCATGCTTGGTGGAGCTCAACAGAAGGTGGTGAGGCAGAGGTGTGAACTGAAAGTTCGAGCTTAAGGCGTGAGCTCAAGGTGTAAGGTCGAGGTATAAGCTGATGTGAGCTGGAGATGCGATCTGGAGGGGAGCACGCGGTGTCCCCATGCTCACAAGCGTCGTGTTGCGGGAGGTGGCCCGAACTAAACTATTTTTATTTACCAAGTAAGGCCCACTGGTCCATGTAGCTCTTTTTCAGACGCGACCTGGTCACAAGGGAGCAGCAGCACTCTGCGCTGTCTTCGCGGAGGGGGTCCAAGGGGCGTTGGGGGGGGCTCTGGGGTGCGGTCACCGCATCGCGCCGCTTTTAGATGCGCTTCTGCGGCCATCTGGACCGCTCTTCCTTCCGATATTTGGAAGCCATTGGAGCTCTGCACTTTTAAATGTCTTTGACAACTCATTTTCTTAGAACCGCTTTTTGTGCTTAGTTTGTTGTCCTTCCCCAGCACCTTCGATTAGCGCGGTTGGCTACGTACGGTGCGATAGAAGTTCAACATACATACATATTCTATGTTAGTGCTGTATTTTGTGCATTGGTGTTGCAGCCAGCCAGAAACCGGCGCGACCAACAATATCCCCAAGCTCTGTGGTCCTACATTGGGATTATTTGTCGATACCGCGTTGGCAGTGGTGCACAAATAACACAAATCACTGAACTCATTCGTTAATACAACGGCTGCCTTAAGAGGAAAATATATCATGGGCGATGTTTCAGGCAATGGGCCCCACTGCATGACATATGTTTGCCCAGCTCCATTCAAGAGCGAGTATACATGTGAGGGGAGAGAACCAACGCGTGTGAGGGGGAAACATTCAATCTCCGAGAGCTGGAAATGTCTCCGCTTGCTGCGCTGCCCAGACCCTGGCTAGGCCAGGAGATGGCGACCTCAGCGACCACGGGTAGGAGTTTCACCAAATTTGTGTGGCGATCCACATGTGCACGCACACGTGCACGCACACACACATAGACTTACACACTCACACACACAGACTCACTCACAGACTCACTCAACAACAACCGCCATTCGCCACTAAGTAGGGCGGCGACGTCACCACGACGCTTGTGCCAGGCCATGTGCACCTTGAGGCCACGTGAAGTGTCGAACGCCCGCTGGCAGGAGGTCACGGGGCAGACTCAGGTGCCACGGGTCGACTGAGATGACTGGCTGATGCACCACCTGTGCCCCCTACTGTGCCAACCTGCTGTGCCTTAGTCACCCGGCGCTCCGCTCGTTGTTGTGAGCGTCACTCCTCCGCCCTCCGTTGTTGGAGGGCGACTGCCTCCAACTGCCCAGTAGCGTTCTTCACGAGCCTCCTCCACAGAGGCCGATCTTGACAGCGCTGGTACCAGTCATCGGCAAGTCCACTCAGCTCCACGTCCTCCTGTACCACATCACTCCATCTCTTCTCTAGCCCATGCCACGCCCGTTTAGCCCCCTCGATCCGACCGAACAAAAGCTGTTTCGGCATGCGGTGGCTGGGCATGCGGGCTACATGACCCAGCCAACACAGCCTTGCCTGCCAGAGGAGCTCACCGATGGGACCTTGCCCAGCTCTTTTGAGGATTTATGAGCTCCTCACACAATCCAGCCTGGTTAAACCCAGGATGGATCGTAGGCAGGCCAGCTTAAATGTTTCCAACCTGCGAAGATGCTCCATTAGGGGGGTCCACGTTTCGCAAGTGTAGAGAAGGAAGGGAATGACCGTGGCCGAGAAGACCCGAAGCTTAATGCGAAGTGACAGACCAGGTAGCTTCCACACAGCGTTACGCAACCGATGAAAAGATATTGCCGCTCACACACTCACTCACACACTCACACAGACACACACACAGACTGACACAAAGATCCCCCGTATATCCTGAACAGACTTTTGGGGCAAGTGCTGTTAGCGAGCAGCTATGCATGGCACACGAGGGGGTGGGCAGCCAGCACCACGCCCGGCCGCCTTTTTCTCCCTAGTGGCGATGTTTACACACAGCACCGCGCTAACCGCTGCACCACCGCTCCCCCGCTGTTACAGTACAGCACTGTCCCCAGGTAAGATGGCCGCCCGCCTCCACGTGACTCGGCGCGCGCACTCGGCACGTGGTGTCATCACCACGTGGTGTCACCGAAAGCGCGGTCACGCGCCATCCCTGCTCACGGAGTCGCTGCCGCATTGGTCTCTGGGCCTCTCGTGTCCAGCGTCTGTCGGTCTCTTGTGACTCTGTGTGCGAGTCGCTGGCTATCTGTAAGGGTCTCTTCTGGGTCTTTGTGCGAGTCTCTGGGTCTCTGTGTCAGGGTCTGGGTCTCTGTGTGAGGGTCTCTGGGCCTGGTGCAAGGAACAAGAAAATGGAGCCTGCCAATGTCCCCCTCTCCTCCACGTGGCGTGGCAATGCAGCCGCTCCCCGCTCGTGTGGGCCAGTGCAGTTGCACCGCCTGCACACGCGGTAGTAGACGCGGTAGCCACTGGTGGTGTACCGCGTGCTCATAATTTTCTGTACTGTATCGTCATTTCCTGAACATGAACATAAAGGTAATTGTCTATAGCACACAATACAGGTTTATAGCACATAATACAGTTTTTTTGGTACAATTTTACGTGATCTAACCAAAAAAAACGTGTATTATGGATAATATTTTTCGCGAAAGCCTGCGTGTTAAACAGTTTATAGCACAGCCTGCGTGTTAAACTGTTTAGTCATGCGCTTGTGTTTTAGTGTTGCCCTTGCTCCCAACACTCCGATTAGCACAGTTGGCTACGTTGAAAGAAGTTTAACACGCTACAAGTTATTTTACTTTCTACATCCGTTAATGGAGCAGATCACGGCAAAAATAACAACTAAAGTCTCGAGTAAGGCAATGTGTTATATTCTGTTTTGTCCATGATGACAGTGGCATTGCCTTTGTCGGCTGAGAGGACGACAATATCATCCCTCTTTTTTAATTGAGAACTACTCAACGATGGCAGCTATACAAAAATAAAAAGAGATCCCACCAACAGCCTGGTCACCAAAACGAACAAAATGATCTCTGATTCAACAGCATTAATTGATGAGATCAAACAGTTCTCGTTGAAACCCTCTGCTGCCTGACCACCAAGATTATATGGCCTTCCAAAGATACACAAAGAAGATACACCCCTTCGTCCCATCGTCTCTACTATCATCTCCCCCACCTACAAACTGGCACGTTTTCTTGCTGATATACTGCGACCTTTCACTGGAAAAAACACCTCTGCGGTATTAGATTCTACTCACCTGGTATCGACAATCAAAGGCATTTCCCTGTCCCCAGACGACCTGCTTGTCAGTTTTGATGTGGTGTCCTTGTTCACCAAAGTCCCGGTACCTGACACCATCGCTATCATTGAAGACCTGGTTCATCAAGGACTGCATACTGGTGTACCCCCCTTGGTGAGACATTGCTCAACCAACACATACTTCACCTGGAATGGAACTTTCTACAAGCAAACTGAGGGCACCCCAATGGGCTCCGCCCTATCTCCGGTTGTAGCCAACGTATTCATGGAAAAATTTGAAACTGACCCCATCCAGACTGCCACTCTATGCCCGACCTTACGTAAGAGGTACGTTGATGACACCTTTGTCATCTGGCCACATGGCCAGCCTGCTCTAGACGAATTCCGCGACCACATCAATTCCATACACCCAGCCATCAGATTTACCATGGAGGTCGAAAAAGATGGCAAACTACCCTTTTTGGATGTCTTAATTAAAAGGAGACATGATGGTTCAATGAGCCACTCTGTCTACAGGAAAGCTACCCATACAGATGCTTACTTGAAACCGGATTCCCACCACCATCCATCCCAGAAGAACTCCCTCATCAAGACTCTATACCATAGAGCCCAATGCATTTCCGACCAGGAACACATTACCAGTGAACTCAAGCACGTACACCAGGCTCTCAGGGCTAATGGTTACTCCGACTACACAATCTGCAAAGCCATCACTCCAGTCATGAAGAAGGATCCTCTTGTGGAGCCACTCAAAACCATCACCTTACCCTACATTGCAGGGGTCACTAAAAAGATCTCCAAAATCCTGAATAAACACAAGATCCAGGTCCGATTCAACACAGTACATAAAATCCGTGATCTGGTTCCATCTGTAAAAGATGCTGTTCCAGACATACAGTACCTGGGCGTTTACAAACTAAAGTGCCTCTGTGGTAGTAGCTACATTGGAGAAACCAAACGACATATCTCGGACCGCATCCGCGAACATAAAGCAGACTTGAAACACGGTAGAACGAACTCCTCTGCCGTGGCAGATCACTGTTATAATTCATTGGGCTCACATGACATTGAATTCTCCAAGACGGAGGTTCTTTGCAAACCAACCGGCTACCATGAGAGATTCGTTCATGAGGCCATTCACATATACAAGCACAGAGACAATTTCAACCGAGAAGATGGATTCTGGCTTAATAACCATTGGAAAGATGTTTTAAACCATTTCTGTTCTTAATTAATTGTATTTTACGATGACCTTCAGACCGCAGCTCTTTCGCCAGCATTGACTCTTAATACCTCTCACACCACGGTAAATGGTATGGTTTACAACATGGAGTATAATAGCGCCTCGCAGCTGTCTCTCTCCCCCTCCTCTGTTCCGACCATGGATGAACTCGTCTGTCTGAACGGGGCCCATAGCTATCCGTGTTGCTAAAGTTGAGGGTAAGAATCCACCCATTTTTTCGCCATATAGCATTGTGAAATATAACGACTTATTGTTGGTAGCTTATCTGATTGGAGAATATAGAGTTTATTGATAACATTAAGGTAATTTATATTTTAGTTTTTTATTGGTTCACTATATAGTACTGTGAATAGCTCAGATGTGTAGGCCTTGACTTCAACATAGCCATTTCTGTGACCAGTCACTAGCTAATCACTCAGTTATTTCAATGCTAAATTCGCCTAGTTATTTCAAGGATAAATTATCCTGTTTGATTTGTACTAAGTGCCTCGGTGAATGTGTATGCTCTGACTTTAACATAGCTATTTCTGTGACCAGTTACAAGCTAATCACTCAGCTATTTCAATGCTAAATTCTATGCTAATTCCTTTGTCAAGGGGTGCCTCTGCGGATGTGTATGCTTTAACTTAGCTATTTCAATGCTAAATTCTATGCTAATTCCTTTGTCAAGGGGTGCCTCTGCGGATGTGTATGCTTTAACTTTTAACAAAGCCATTTCTGTGACCAATCACAAGCTAATCACTCAGCCATTTCAATGCGAAATTATATGCTAATTCCTTTGTCAAGGCGCTTTGTTTCCTCTCACACAGCTTAAAGGTCGTGATCTGAACGTGGCTTTTTCACTCCAGTGCTGTCCTACCAGACAGTCTCGTCCCTTCACCTGATGAAGGCCACCTGTGTTGTGGCCGAAACGTCGTGAGAATATTATTGTGTTATTTTATTTTATAAATTTACTATTTTATTCTCATTCTACGTGACTTTAACGAAAGAACCAAAGAAGATGAATCATTGCAGTCACGAAAGCTTTAAATCGGACTCGTCCTTCTAAATAAACTGCCAAATTGCTGCGCGTGGTGCTAACGTTTTTAATAAATAAATACACCGTTTAAAAATAAATAAATTTATACAAACCGACACACCTGATGACGACCGTTTGTGTTATGGTCGAAACGTCGTGAGAATTTTTATTGTTTTATATATATTTTATTGTTTCCCTTCAACGTGACTTTACCGAAAGAACTAAGAATATGAATTACTGCAGTCACGAAAGCTTTAAATCACAAACCCACATCATTAACACGGACCCACATCATTAATAAGAAACTCACATCAAGACGAGGTTACATCTTTACCACTCACCCACAACACTGGACATCTGTGAGAAAGAGCTGTATAGCTCATCTGACTCCAGTATAAATATTCTGATTCTGACATGAACTCACATCATCACGACTCACAACACCTGATATGGTTTATCAAATCTTTCCAATGCTAAGCCAGAATCCATCTTCTCGGTTGAAATTGTCTCTGTGCTTGTATATGTGGATAGCCCTTCACTTGGAATGGAACTTTCTACAAACAAACTGAGGGGATCCCAATGGGCTCCCCCCTATCTCCGGTTATAGCTAACATTTTCATTGAGAAATTTGAGACTGACGCCATCCAGACTGCCACTCTGCGCCCAACCTTATGGAAGAGGTACGTGGATGACACTTTTGTTATCTGACAACATGGCCGGCCTGCTCTAGACCAATTCTTCGACCACATCAATTCCATACACCCAGCCATCAGATTTACCATGGAAGTCGAAAAAGATGGCAAGCTACCTTTTTTGGATGTCCTAATTAAAAAGAGACCTGATGGTTCAATGAGCCACTCTGTCTACAGGAAAGCTACCCATACGGATGCTTATCTGAAACCGGATTCCCACCACCATCCATCACAGAAGAATTCTCTCATCAAGACTCTGTATCATAGAGCCCAATGCATATCCGACCAGGAACACATAGGCAGTGAACTCAAGCACGTACACCAAGCTCTTAAGGCTAATGGTTACTCCGACTATACAATCCGCAAAGCTATCACTCAAACCATGAAGAAGGACCCTCTTGAGGAGCCTTTCAAAACCATCACTTTACCCTACATTGCGGGGATCACAAAAAAGATCTCCAAAATCTTGAATAAACACAAGATCCAGGTCCGTTTCAACACATTACATAAAATCCGTGATCTGGTTCCGTCTGTAAAAGATGTGATTTCGGACATACAATACCCTGGTATCAACAAACTAAGTTGCCTCTGTGGTAGTAGTTACATTGGAGAAACCAAACGCCATGTCTCGGACCGCATTCGTGAACACAAAGCAGACCTTAAACACGGTAGGACCAACACCTCGGCCGTGGCAGATCATTGTTATAATTCAGTAGGCTCACATGACATTGACTTTTCCAAGACAGAGGTTCTTTGTAAGCCATCTGGCTACCATGAGAAATTCGTTCATGAGGCTATCCACATATACAAGCACAGAGACAATTTCAACCGAGAAGATGGATTCTGGCTTAGCAATCATTGGAAAGATTTGATAAACCATTTCAGGTCTTAATTGATTGTTCACGCTTACAGTGGCTTTCAGATGGCATACAATAATTTTTTCGTCTCCCCCCTCCTCTTTTCAGAACATAGATGGACTCGTCCTTCTAAATAAACTGCTAAATCGCTGCGCGTGGTGCTAACGTTTTTTATAAATAAATAAATACACCGTTTAAAAATAAATAAATTTATGCAAACAGACATACCTGATGACGACCGTTTGTGTTATGGTCGAAACGTCGTGAGAATTTTATTGTTTTATATATATTTTATTATTTTATTGTTTCCCTTCAACGTGACTTTACCGAAAGAACTAAGAATATGAATTACTGCAGTCACGAAAGCTTTAAATCACAAACCCACATCATTAACACGGACCCACATCATTAATAAGAAACTCACATCAACGCGAGGTTACATCTTTACCACTCACTCACAACACTGGACATCTGTGAGAAAGAGCTGTATAGCTCATCTGACTCCAGTATAAATATTCTGATTCTGACATGAACTCACATCGTCACGACTCACTCACAACACACCACCACCACTATCAGTAACACCACTAACGCCACCACTCCTCCTGCCAGTACACTACACAGACACACACGTCCTCACCACTCACATCACCACTCACCTACAGTTCCTCACTTCCTCCAGAGAGTCGCTGCTTCTGTCGTCTCGGTGCTTCTCTACCGCCACATGTGAGAAAAAAGATCGGCAGAAGCAAGTGGGGGCGGGGCTCGGTGATCACGCCCTCAGTGACGCAATATCCTGTGAGCCCCTCCCCCCCAGCACCTTCCCCCCCCTCTACGCCCCCTCCCCCACTCACACCGCCAAAGACAAAGCTCCCGCGTATTTAGCCTTAACAGAGCACTACTAACAACAACCCCACCACTAACAACGCCACCACCAATAACAACTCCACCACCAATAACAACCCCACCAACAATAACAACCCCACCACTAATTACAACCCCACCACTAACAACCACACCACCACTAATACACAGTTCTGATCCACTCCTCAGCTGCTCCCCACACGCGATGCTTCTGCTGCTCTCTACTTCCGCTTCCGCCGGTGAACGTGGCGCCAACTTCTGAAGCGGTTCGCTGCCTGGGCCTCCTCTGGGTCGACTCAGCCTGAAGGTGAGAACCTCGCATGGTGTGGACACCTCAGCAGTGGTGGAGGAGAGACAAAGGCGGCCCACAGCCGTAGGCTTCTAAACAGCTGCTGGGCTCACGGCATCGGTTCAAGCAGAGCCCGGCTCTGCTGCTGAGGCACTGAAGGTGGAAAGCGGCCCAGCGTGGCGCTCGAGTTGAGCCATTGCTGCTGATGAGAGGCTGATGGGATCAGTCAAATATACTTTTTCATCTTTGCAAGGAAGGGTTTATTGTGAAGGAGGCGAATCGCGTGCTGGCGGAGGAGGCCTCCACTAGACACCGCTAATTAGGGTATTTGGTCTACTCTTCCACGCTGATCTCCACGTTTTTGAGCAAGGTGGGCGTACCCCCACTTTACCCCACCACATGCGGGTCGTTAGCTCACTGGACTTGCACTGCAGAGGTGCAGGTTCGATTCTATCGCCCACACACCCACCCACTCACTTGCCCACTCACCAACTCACCCACTAACCCATCTATCCACCCACCCACAGGGACATGTGGAGACACACGGAGACACATGGACACACGGATACATAGAGCCTTGATAAAGTGGTTGTGTAGGTGGTGTTAGAGTATCAGCATCAATGTGGTTGTTGTGGTTATGTTGCTTGTTATGGTTGTGGTGGTTGAGGTGATGTTGGTTGTGGTGGTTTTGGATGTGGTGGCTGCAGTTATAGTTGTGGTTGTATCGCTGGTTGTAGTGGTTCAGGTTTTAGTTGTGGTGTAGGTGGTTATGTTAGTTGTTATGGTCCTTTTGGTTGTCGTAATAATTGCGGTTGTGGGGGGTATATTTTTTGTGGCTATAGTTGTGTACGTGGAGGTTGGGGTTTTCATGGTTATAGTTACAGTTGTGGTTATGTTATTGGTGTTGTTATACTTGGGGTTGTGGTTATAATAGTGATTGTGGTCAAAGTTGTGATGGTTATGTTATGTTTTGTGGTTATAGTTGTGGTGAAGGTGGTTATGTTGGCTTTCATGGTTGTTGTATGTGTAGGGAGCGGTAGAGTAGCGGTTGAACGCCACGCCACGGACCCGAGGAAGTTCGATTCCCGCTCACGGCCAACACCAGTGACGATCATCTGAACCAGTCCAGGGCTTCCGCTACATCGACTCTGCCTGAAATTAGTACCTGTTGTGGTGTGTAATAAACATCGCCACTCGGGAGACAAAGACGGTCGGGTGTAGTGCTATCCACCCACCTGCTTGTGTTCCACACTGCGGGCCTCCATAGGTGCTCGCTAACAGAACTTGCCCCAACAGTCTGTTATAGGCTATAGAATATTTTTTTGTCTTTTGTTGTTGTATGTGTGTTGAACTTCTTTCGAACCATATGTTGCCACCTGTGATAACCGGAGATGCGGTTATAGTTGTAGTGGTTATATTATGGTTGTGGTTATAGTTGTGTCTGGTTTTAGTGCTTAGAGTTGTGGTTATAGATATGGTTATAATTGTGGTTATAGTTGTGGGTGTGGTTATAATTGTAGTTGCTTTTGGTTATAGTTTTGGTTATAGTGGTTATGGTTGTTGGTTATGGTTGTGGCTGTGGTTACATTTGTGGTTACATTTGTGGTTGAATTTGTAGTTCTAGTTGTGGTTGTTGGTTTGTGGTGGTGAGGCTGGTGCAGGTGGTGGGTTGGAGGCCACGTTCCCTGCCCATGCGGTTCCAACAGCGATGGCTCCCTGTGCTATGTGGGTCACGTGAACTTGTCTCCCAGCATGCCTTGAAGTCATGATTATAGGAGCCCTCGCCTCCTCTACGCACTCTCCTCCTATCTCTCCCCTCTCACCTCCACGCACTCTCCTCCTACCTCTCACCTCCTCCCCGTGTCTCCCCCTTTCTCTTTTTCCCAGGTTCTCCCTCCTCTCTCTCCCCGTGTCTCCTTCCTCTATGTCGCCGTGTCTCTCTCCTCTCCCTCCCCGCGTTTCCCTCCTATCTTTCCCCGTGTCTCTTCTCTCTCCCCGCTTTTCCCTCTCCAACCTCCCCCTGTCTCCCTCCTATCTCTCCCCGTGTATCCTTTCTCTCCCCGTGTCTCACTCTTCTATCTCCCCCTGTCTCCCTCTTGCTTCCCGTGTCTCACTCACTCAGCCACCCACTCAACCACTCACTCAACCACTCAGTCACTCAGCCACTCAATCACCCAGCCACTGACTCACTTAGCCACTCACTCAACCTCTCACTCAACCTCTCACTCACTCAACCACTCACTCAACCACTCACTCACGCAGCCACTCACTCACGCAGCCACTCACTCACCCAGCCACTCATTCACTCAGCCACTCACTCAACCACTCACTCACTCATTCAACCTGTCAATCACGCAACCACTCAGCCACCAACTCAGCCACTCACTCAACCACTCACTCACTCAGCCACTCAAACACTAACTTACTCAGCCACTCACTCAGCCACCCACTCAGCCACTCACTCAACCACTCAGTCACTCAGCCACTCACTCACTCAGCCACTCACTCACTCAGCCTCTCACCAGCCACTCACTCAGCCACTCACTCAACCACTCACGTACTCAAGCTCTCAATCAACCACTCACTCACCCAGCCACTCACTCAGCTGCTTAGTCACTCTGCTACCCACTCACTCAACCACTCACTCATTCAGCCTCTCACTCAGCCACTCACTAACTCAGCCACTCACTCCCTCAACCACTCAATCACTCAGCCACTCTCTCATTCAATCACTCACCTAGCCACCTGCTTATTTGTTTATTTTACCAGGTAAGGCCCATAAGATATATGTCTTTTTCAGACGTAACCTGGCCACATATGATTGCCCAATTAAGTGGCATTTACGTGTCAATTTATATCAGCAACTATAAATGTGGAGTGACAAACAGGAGCTGGACAAAAATTCACACAACGAAGGGGAGAGTGAGAGAAACATGCGAACTCCAAATATACAACAGGCATCAGGGTCAGGATTGTTGTATATATTGTCTTGAAAAATAATAAAAATGAAATGAAAAATGCAAAAGGTGTAATTTTACAAAATTAGGTAATATGTCAATTTATGCAATTACGCTAATTAGGCTCGGCTTTGTTGTCTAGGGGTATTACCAATCGTGATAATTGTCAGTGATGTGTGGGTTCTGGGTCCATATTTGTCGTGTCACTGGGGTTTATAATAGGCTGGTAGGGTGGGTTTATTATGGCCATGTAGGGTGGGGTTATAATGGCTAGGGAGGGTCAGTTCATAATGGCCAGGTAGGGTGGGGTTATAATGGCCAGTGAGAGTGGGGTTATAATGGCCAGGTAGGGTGGGGTAAAATGGCCTTGTCAGGGGTCCACCTCCTCCACCACCAGTTCCACCTCAACCTCCTCCACCTCCCACCTCCTCGCAGGAACCCAGACCCAACAGGTGCCATGGGTTGCCACGCTACGTGCAGGAGGAGGAGCTCACCACTTGAATGTGACGAACAGTGAGCTTATCACTTGAATGTGAGATGAAGTGCGCTCATCACTTGAGTGTGACATGCAGTGAGCTCATCACTTGAATGTGACATGCAGGGAGCTCATCACATGAATGAATGGGACATGCAGTGAGCTCATCACTTGAATGTGACACGCAGTGAGCTCAACACTTGAATGTAACATATAGTTCACTGACCACTTGAATGTGACATGCAGTGCGCTCATCATTTGAATGTGACATGCAGTGAGTTCGCCACTTGAATGTGACATGCAGTGAGCTCACCACTTGAATGTGACATGCAGTGAGCTCAACACTTGAATGTGACATGTAGTGCACTGACCACTTGAACGTCATGCAGTGCGCTCATCACTTGAATGTGACATGCAGTGAGCTGAACACTTGAAATGTGACATGCAGTGAGCTCATCACTTGAAAGTGACATGCAATGAGCTCACCACTTGAAAGTGACATGCAGTGCGCTCATCACTTGAATGTGGCATGCAGTGAGCTCGCCACTTGAATGTGACATGCAGTGAGCTCGCCACTTTAATGACATGCAGTGTGCTCATCACTTAAATGTGATATGCAGTGCGCTCATCACTTGAATGGGACATGCAGTGTGCTCATCACTTGAATGTGACATGCAGTGAACTCACCACTTCAACGTGACATGCAGTGCGCTCGTTACGTGAATATGACATGCAGTGAGCTCGCCACTTCAATGTGACATGCAGTGAGCTCATCACTTGGACGTGACATGCAGTGTACTCATCACTTGAAAGTGACATGAATTGAGCTCATCACTTGAACATTACATGACATTTTCTACATCACACGACTATACTGACTATATATGATGGGGTATAGTCGTGTGATGTAGAAAAAAGTTTAGTTGGAGGCATATATTTTTTGTGACGTAAAATTGTAATGTATAATGACTTTTTGTTAGTAGTAGGGTAGTTGCAGTTGCTTAGCTTCAATATACTAAATTCCTCTGCTGATATGTAACCTCAGCTTATTGGAGAGTATATTGAGTATATTGGTTATATTGATGTAGTTTATATTTTAGTTTTTTTTTTATCAGTTTACTACATGGTGGTCATTATATAGTGTAGTGTATACCCAGTTACTTAATGTTAACAGCTCAGATTATTGGAGAGTATATTTGTACATTGATTATATTGATGTAGTTTATATTTATTTTTTTCACATCGGTTTATTGCATGGTAATAGGGTATGTGTAGTTCTTTAGAAACTCCCTTTTTTATTTTCCACATAATGCACTAGCTTGATACGCGGTGGTTTGGGCTGTTGCAGTTCTTTATTATTAAAATTTTATCTCCCTTTATTATTGCCAATCCTACATGATACACTAACATAATATGACTTTGAGACCCCCCACCTGCCTACACATTCCACAAGGAGTAACTAATCCCATATCTGCATTTGTCATAAACATGCTAAATTCCTCTGTTATGTAAACTTCTTTATCAAGACGCTCTCCTCCTCCCACCCAATTTAAAATACGCTGCCAAGCTTAGCAGTGTTCGTTAGGACGCTGTCTTTCCGACAGCTCTGTTTCTTCACCTGAGGACGGCTGCTTGCGTTGTGGCCTAAACGTGAGAATTTTATTATATTATGTTGGATTTTTATTATTTTATTTTTTCCCTTCTACGTGCCTTTACTGAAAGAACCAATAATATGGTGCATACCTACTTTTGGTGGGACCTGCTTCCCCTAGAGCAGTGCATACTGACTGTGGTAATACCTGCTATCACTACAGCATTGCATGCTGACTGGTGGTACTCTGCTATGACTACAGCATTGCATACTAACTGTGGTGGTATCCTGCTATGACTACAGCATTGCATGCTGACTGTGGTGGTATCCTGCTATGACTACAGCATTGTATGCTGACTGTGGTGGTATCCTGCTATGACTACAGCATTGCATACTGACTGCGGTGGTATCCTGCTATGACTTCAGCATTGCATGTTGACTGTGGTGGTATCCTGCTATGACTACAGCATTGCATACTGACTGCAGTGGTTTCCTGCTATAACTTCAGCATTGCATACTGACTGCGGTGGTATCCTGCTATGACTACAGCATTGCATGCTGACTGTGGTGGTATCCTGCTATGACTACAGCATTGTATGCTGACTGTGGTTGTATCCTGCTATGACTACAGCATTGCATGCTGACTGTGGTGGTATCCTGCTATGACTATAGCAGTGCATGCTGACTATGGTGGTATCCTGCTATGACTACAGCAGTGCATGCTGACTATGGTGGTATCCTGCTATGACTACAGCATTGCATACTGACTGTGGTGGTATTCTGCTATGACTACAGCATTGCATACTGACTGTGGTGGTATCCGGCTATGACTACAGCATTGCATGCTAACTGGCAGTATCCTGCTATGACTACAGCATTGTGATGCTGACTGTGGTGGTATCCTGCTATGACAACAGCATTGCATGCTGACTGTGGTGGTATCCTGCTATGACTACAGCATTGCTTGCTGACTGTGGTGGTATCCTGCTATGACTACAGCATTGCATGCTGACTGTAGTCGTTTCCTGCTATGACTCAATCATTGCATGCTGACTGTGGTGGTTTCCTGCTATGACTACAGCATTGTATGCTGACTGTGGTGGTATCCTGCTATGACTACAGCATTGCATGCTGAATGTGGTGGTATCCTGCTATGACTACAGCATTGCATACTGACGGTGGTGGTATCCTGCTATGACTACAGCATTGAATGCTGACTGTGGCAGTATCCTGCTATGACTTCAGCATTGCATACTGACTGCGGTGGTATCCTGCTATGACTACAGCATTGCATGCTGACTGCCGTTGTATCCTGCTATGACTTCAGCATTGCATGCTGACTGTGGTTGTATCCTGCTATGACTATAGCAGTGCATGCTGACTATGGTGATATCCTGCTATGACTACAGCATTGCATACTGACTGTGGTGGTATCCTGCTGTGATTACAGCATTGCATCCTGACTGTGGTAGTATCCTGCTATGACTACAGCATTGCATGCTGACTGGTGGTGTCCTGCTATGACTACAGCATTGCATACTGACTGTGGTGGTATCCTGCTATGACTACAGCATTGCATACTGACAGTGGTGGTATCCTGCTATGACTACAGCATTGCATACTGACTGCGGTGGTCTCCTGCTATGACTACAGCATTGCATGCTGACTGGTGGTTTCCTGCTATGACTACAGTATTGCATGATGACGGTGGTGGTATCCTGCTATGATTACAGCAGTGCATACTTACTGTGGTACCTGCTATGATTACAGCAGTGCATACTGACTGGTGGTACCTGCTATGATTACAGCAGTGGAAACTGCTGTTGTGGTACCTGCTATGATTACAGCACTGCATATTGTCGTGGTACCTGCTATGATTACAGCAGTGCATACTGACTGTGGTGGGACCTGCTATGATGACAGCATTGCATACTGACTGTGGTGGTATCCTGCTATGACTACAGCATTGCATGCTGACTGTGGTTGTATCCTGCTATGACTACAGCATTGTATGCTGACTGTGGTGGTATACTGCTATGACTACAGCATTGCATGCTGACTGTGGATGTATCCTGCTAAGACTACAGCATTGCATGCTGACTGTGGTGGTATCCTGCTATGACTACAGCATTGCATGCTGACTGTGGTTGTATCCTGCTATGACTATAGCTGTGCATGCTCACTGTGGTGGTATCCTGCTATGACTACAGCATTGCATACTGACTGCAGTGGTATCCTTCTATAACTTCAGCATTGCATACTGACTGCGGTGGTATCCAGCTATGACTACAGCATTGCATGCTGACTGTAGTTGTATCCTGCTATGACTACAGCATTGCATGCTGACTGTGGTGGTATCCTGTTATGACTATAGCAGTGCATGCTGACTATGGTGGTATCCTGCTATGACTACAGCATTGCGATGCTGACTGTGGTGGTATCCTGCTATGATTACAGCATTGCATGCTGACTGTGGTGGTATCCTGCTATGACTACAGCATTGCGTTCTGACTGTGGTGGTAACCTGCTATGACTACAGCATTGCTTGCTGACTGTGGTGGTATCCTGCTATGACTACAGCATTGCATGCTGACTGTAGTCGTTTCCTGCTATGACTCAATCATTGCATGCTGACTGTGGTGGTTTCCTGCTATGACTACAGCATTGTATGCTGACTGTGGTGGTATCCTGCTATGACTACAGCATTGCATGCTGAATGTGGTGGTATCCTGCTATGACTACAGCATTGCATACTGACGGTGGTGGTATCCTGCTATGACTACAGCATTGAATGCTGACTGTGGCAGTATCCTGCTATGACTTCAGCATTGCATACTGACTGCGGTGGTATCCTGCTATGACTACAGCATTGCATGCTGACTGCCGTTGTATCCTGCTATGACTTCAGCATTGCATGCTGACTGTGGTTGTATCCTGCTATGACTATCACAGTGCATGCTGACTATGGTGATATCCTGCTATGACTACAGCATTGCATACTGACTGTGGTGGTATCCTGCTGTGATTACAGCATTGCATCCTGACTGTGGTAGTATCCTGCTATGACTACAGCATTGCATGCTGACTGGTGGTGTCCTGCTATGACTACAGCATTGCATACTGACTGTGGTGGTATCCTGCTATGACTACAGCATTGCATACTGACAGTGGTGGTTCCTGCTATGACTACAGCTTTGCATACTGACTGCGGTGGTCTCCTGCTATGACTACAGCATTGCATGCTGACTGGTGGTTTCCTGCTATGACTACAGTATTGCATGATGACGGTGGTGGTATCCTGCTATGATTACAGCAGTGCATACTTACTGTGGTACCTGCTATGATTACAGCAGTGCATACTGACTGGTGGTACCTGCTATGATTACAGCAGTGGAAACTGCTGTTGTGGTACCTGCTATGATTACAGCACTGCATATTGTCGTGGTACCTGCTATGATTACAGCAGTGCATACTGACTGTGGTGGGACCTGCTATGATGACAGCATTGCATACTGACTGTGGTGGTATCCTGCTATGACTACAGCATTGCATGCTGACTGTGGTTGTATCCTGCTATGACTACAGCATTGTATGCTGACTGTGGTGGTATCCTGCTATGACTACAGCATTGCATGCTGACTGTGGATGTATCCTGCTAAGACTACAGCATTGCATGCTGACTGTGGTGGTATCCTGCTATGACTACAGCATTGCATGCTGACTGTGGTTGTATCCTGCTATGACTATAGCTGTGCATGCTCACTGTGGTGGTATCCTGCTATGACTACAGCATTGCATACTGACTGCAGTGGTATCCTTCTATAACTTCAGCATTGCATACTGACTGCGGTGGTATCCAGCTATGACTACAGCATTGCATGCTGACTGTAGTTGTATCCTGCTATGACTACAGCATTGCATGCTGACTGTAGTGGTATCCTGTTATGACTATAGCAGTGCATGCTGACTATGGTGGTATCCTGCTATGACTACAGCATTGCGATGCTGACTGTGGTGGTATCCTGCTATGATTACAGCATTGCATGCTGACTGTGGTGGTATCCTGCTATGACTACAGCATTGCGTTCTGACTGTGGTGGTAACCTGCTATGACTACAGCATTGCTTGCTGACTGTGGTGGTATCCTGCTATGACTACAGCATTGCATGCTGACTGTAGTCGTTTCCTGCTATGACTCAATCATTGCATGCTGACTGTGGTGGTTTCCTGCTATGACTACAGCATTGTATGCTGACTGTGGTGGTATCCTGCTATGACTACAGCATTGCATGCTGAATGTGGTGGTATCCTGCTATGACTACAGCATTGCATACTGACGGTGGTGGTATCCTGCTATGACTACAGCATTGAATGCTGACTGTGGCAGTATCCTGCTATGACTTCAGCATTGCATACTGACTGCGGTGGTATCCTGCTATGACTACAGCATTGCATGCTGACTGCCGTTGTATCCTGCTATGACTTCAGCATTGCATGCTGACTGTGGTTGTATCCTGCTATGACTATAGCAGTGCATGCTGACTATGGTGATATCCTGCTATGACTACAGCATTGCATACTGACTGTGGTGGTATCCTGCTGTGATTACAGCATTGCATCCTGACTGTGGTAGTATCCTGCTATGACTACAGCATTGCATGCTGACTGGTGGTGTCCTGCTATGACTACAGCATTGCATACTGACTGTGGTGGTATCCTGCTATGACTACAGCATTGCATACTGACAGTGGTGGTATCCTGCTATGACTACAGCATTGCATACTGACTGCGGTGGTCTCCTGCTATGACTACAGCATTGCATGCTGACTGCCGTTGTATCCTGCTATGACTTCAGCATTGCATGCTGACTGTGGTTGTATCCTGCTATGACTATAGCAGTGCATGCTGACTATGGTGATATCCTGCTATGACTACAGCATTGCATACTGACTGTGGTGGTATCCTGCTGTGATTACAGCATTGCATCCTGACTGTGGTAGTATCCTGCTATGACTACAGCATTGCATGCTGACTGGTGGTGTCCTGCTATGACTACAGCATTGCATACTGACTGTGGTGGTATCCTGCTATGACTACAGCATTGCATACTGACAGTGGTGGTATCCTGCTATGACTACAGCATTGCATACTGACTGCGGTGGTCTCCTGCTATGACTACAGCATTGCATGCTGACTGGTGGTTTCCTGCTATGACTACAGTATTGCATGCTGACGGTGGTGGTATCCTGCTATGATTACAGCAGTGCATACTTACTGTGGTACCTGCTATGATTACAGCAGTGCATACTGACTGGTGGTACCTGCTATGATTACAGCAGTGGAAACTGCTGTTGTGGTACCTGCTATGATTACAGCACTGCATATTGTCGTGGTACCTGCTATGATTACAGCAGTGCATACTGACTGTGGTGGGACCTGCTATGATGACAGCATTGCATACTGACTGTGGTGGTATCCTGCTATGACTACAGCATTGCATGCTGACTGTGGTTGTATCCTGCTATGACTACAGCATTGCATACTGACGGTAGTGGTATCCTGCTATGACTACAGCATTGCATACTGACTGCGGTGGTATCCTGCTATGACTACAGCATTGCATGCTGACTGCCGTTGTATCCTGCTATGACTTCAGCATTGCATGCTGACTGTGGTTGTATCCTGCTATGACTATAGCAGTGCATGCTGACTATGGTGATATCCTGCTATGACTACAGCATTGCATACTGACTGTGGTGGTATCCTGCTGTGATTACAGCATTGCATCCTGACTGTGGTAGTATCCTGCTATGACTACAGCATTGCATGCTGACTGGTGGTGTCCTGCTATGAATACAGCATTGCATACTGACTGTGGTGGTATCCTGCTATGACTACAGCATTGCATACTGACAGTGGTGGTATCCTGCTATGACTACAGCATTGCATACTGACTGCGGTGGTCTCCTGCTATGACTACAGCATTGCATGCTGACTGCCGTTGTATCCTGCTATGACTTCAGCATTGCATGCTGACTGTGGTTGTATCCTGCTATGACTATAGCAGTGCATGCTGACTATGGTTATATCCTGCTATGACTACAGCATTGCATACTGACTGTGGTGGTATCCTGCTGTGATTACAGCATTGCATCCTGACTGTGGTAGTATCCTGCTATGACTACAGCATTGCATGCTGACTGGTGGTGTTCTGCTATGACTACAGCATTGCTTACTGACTGTGGTGGTATCCTGCTATGACTACAGCATTGCATACTGACAGTGGTGGTATCCTGCTATGACTACAGCATTGCATACTGACTGCGGTGGTCTCCTGCTATGACTACAGCATTGCATGCTGACTGGTGGTTTCCTGCTATGACTACAGTATTGCATGCTGACGGTGGTGGTATCCTGCTATGATTACAGCAGTGCATACTTACTGTGGTACCTGCTATGATTACAGCAGTGCATACTGACTGGTGGTACCTGCTATGATTACAGCAGTGGAAACTGCTGTTGTGGTACCTGCTATGATTACAGCACTGCATATTGTCGTGGTACCTGCTATGATTACAGCAGTGCATACTGACTGTGGTGGGACCTGCTATGATGACAGCATTGCATACTGACTGTGGTGGTATCCTGCTATGACTACAGCATTGCATGCTGACTGTGGTTGTATCCTGCTTTGACTACAGCATTGCATGCTGACTGTGGTGGTATCCTGCTATGACTACAGCATTGCATGCTGACTGTGGTGGTATCCTGCTATGACTACAGCATTGCATACTGACTGCGGTGGTATCCTGCTATGACTACAGCATTGCATGATGACTGTGGTTGTATCCTGCTATGACTACAGCATTGCTTGCTGACTGTGGTTGTATCCTGCTATGACTATAGCAGTGCATGCTCACTGTGGTGGTATCCTGCTGTGACTACAGCATTGCATGCTGACTGTGGTGGTATCCTGCTATGACTACATCATTGCATGCTGACTGTGGTGGTATCCTGCTATGACTACAGCATTGCATGCTGACTGTGGTGGTATCCTGCTATGACTACAGCATTGCTTGCTGACTGTGGTGGTATCCTGCTATGACTACAGCATTGCATGCTGACTGTGGTCGTTTCCTGCTATGACTCAAGCATTGCATGCTGACTTTGGTGGTATCCTGCTATGACTACAGCATTGTATGCTGACTGTGGTGGTATCCTGCTATGACTACAGCATTGCATGCTGACTGTGGTCGTTTCCTGCTATGACTCAAGCATTGCATGCTGACTTTGGTGGTATCCTGCTATGACTACAGCATTGTATGCTGACTGTGGTGGTATCCTGCTATGACTACAACATTGCATACTGACGGTGGTGGTATCCTGCTATGACTACAGCATTGCATGCTGACTGTGGTGGTATCCTGCTATGACTTCAGCATTGCATACTGACTGCGGTGGTATCCTGCTATGACTACAGCATTGCATGATGACTGCCGTTGTATCCTGCTATGACTTCAGCATTGCATGCTGACTGTGGTTGTATCCTGCTATGACTATAGCAGTGCATGCTGACTATGGTAATATCCTGCTATGACTACAGCATTGCATCCTGACTGGTGTTATCCTGCTATGACTACAGCATTGCATGCTGACTGGTGGTGTCCTGCTATGACTACAGCATTGCATCCTGACTGTGGTGGTATCCTGCTATGACTACAGCATTGCATACTGACAGTGGTGGTATCCTGCTATAACTACAGCATTGCATACTGACTGTGGTGGTCTCCTGCTATGACTACAGCATTGGATGCTGACTGGTGGTTTCCTGCTATGACTACAGTATTGCATGCTGACGGTGGTGGTATCCTGCTATGATTACAGCAGTGCATACTGACTGTGGTACCTGCTATGATTACACCAGTGCATACTGACTGTGGTGGGACCTGCTATGATGACAGCATTGCATACTGACTGTGGTGGTATCCTGCTATGACTACAGCATTGTATGCTGACTGTGGTGGTATCCTGCTATGACTACAGCATTGCTTGCTGACTGTGGTGGTATCCTGCTATGACTACAACATTGCATGCTGACTGTGGTGGTATCCTGCTATGACTATAGCATTGCATGCTGACTGTGGTTGTATCCTGCTATGACTATATGAGTGCATGCTGACTATGGTGGTATCCTGCTATGACAACAGCCTTGCATACTGACTGTGGTGGTATTCTGCTATGACTACAGCATTGCATGCTGACTGGTGGTATCCTGCTATGACTACAGCATTGTGATGCTGACTGTGGTTGTATCCTGCTATGACTACAGCATTGCATGCTGACTGTGGTGGTATCGTGCTATGACTACAGCATTGCTTGCTGACTGGTGGTATCCTGCTATGACTACAGCATTGCATGCTCACTGTGGTGGTATCCTGCTATGACTACAGCATTGCATACTGACTGCAGTGGTATCCTTCTATAACTTCAGCATTGCATACTGACTGCGGTGGTATCCTGCTATGACTACAGCATTGCATGCTGACTGTAGTTGTATCCTGCTATGACTACAGCATTGCATGCTGACTGTGGTGGTAACCTGCTATGACTATAGCAGTGCATGCTGACTATGGTGGTATCCTGCTATGACTACAGCATTGTGATGCTGACTGTGGTGATATCCTGCTATGACTACAGCATTGCATGCTGACTGTGGTGGTATCCTGCTATGACTACAGCATTGCGTGCTGACTGTGGTGGTATCCTGCTATGACTACAGCATTGCATGCTGACTGTGGTCGTTTCCTGCTATGACTCAAGCATTGCATGCTGACTGTGGTGGTATCCTGCTATGACTACAGCATTGTATGCTGACTGTGGTGGTATCCTGCTATGACTACAGCATTGCATGCTGACTGTGGTGGTATCGTGCTATGACTACAGCATTGCATACTGCCGGTGGTGGTATCCTGCTATGACTACAGCATCGCATGCTGACTGTGGTGGTATCCTGCTATGACTACAGCATTGCATACTGACGGTAGTGGTATCCTGCTATAACTACAGCATTGCATACTGACTGCGGTGGTATCCTGCTATGACTACAGCATTGCATGCTGACTGCCGTTGTATACTGCTATGACTTCAGCATTGCATGCTGACTGTGGTTGTATCCCTCTATGACTATAGCAGTGCATGGGGACTATGGTGATATCCTGCTATGACTACAGCATTGCATACTGACTGTGGTGGTATCCGGCTATGATTACAGCATTGCATCCTGACTGTGGTGGTATCCTGCTTTGACTACAGCATTGCATGCTGACTGGTGGTGTCCTGCTATGACTACAGCATTGCATACTGACTGTGGTGGTATCCTGCTATGACTACAGCATTGCATACTGACAGTGGTGGTATCCTGCTATGACTACAGCATTGCATACTGACTGTGGTGGTCTCCTGCTATGACTACAGCATTGCATGCTGACTGGTGGTTTCCTGCTATGACTACAGTATTGCATGCTGACGGTGGTGGTATCCTGCTATGATTACAGCAGTGCATACTTACTGTGGTACCTGCTATGATTACAGCAGTGCATACTGACTGGTGGTACCTGCTATGATTACAGCAGTGGAAACTGCTGTTGTGGTACCTGCTATGATTACAGCAGTGCATATTGTCGTGGTACCTGCTATGATTACAGCAGTGCATACTGACTGTGAGAGGACCTGCTATGATGACAGCATTGCATACTGACTGTGGTGGTATCCTGCTATGACTACAGCATTGCATGCTGACTGTGGTTGTATCCTGCTTTGACTACAGCATTGCATGCTGACTGGTGGTATCCTGCTATGACTACAGCATTGCATGCTGACTGTGGTGGTATCCTGCTATGACTACATCATTGCATACTGACTGCGGTGGTATCCTGCTATGACTACAGCATTGCATGATGACTGTGGTTGTATCCTGCTATGACTACAGCATTGCATGCTGACTGTGGTTGTATCCTGCTATGACTATAGCAGTGTATGCTCACTGTGGTGGTATCCTGCTGTGACTACAGCATTGCATGCTGACTGTGGTGGTATCCTGCTATGACTACAGCATTGCATGCTGACTGTGATGGTATCCTGCAATGACTACAGCATTGCATGCTGACTGTGGTGGTATCCTGCTATGACTACAGCATTGTGATGCTGACTGTGGTTGTATCCTGCTATGACTACAGCATTGCATGCTGACTGTGGTGGTATCGTGCTATGACTACAGCATTGTATGCTGACTGTGGTGGTATCCTGCTATGACTACAGCATTGCATGCTGACTGTGGTGGTATCCTGCTATGACTACAGCATTGCATACTGACTGCAGTGGTATCCTTCTATAACTTCAGCATTGCATACTGACTGCTGTGGTATCCTGCTATGACTACAGCATTGCATGCTGACTGTGGTGGTATCCTGCTATGACTATAGCAGTGCATGCTGACTATGGTGGTATCCTGCTATGACTACAGCATTGTGATACTGACTGTGGTGGTATCCTGCTATGACTACAGCATTGCATGCTGACTGTGGTGGTATCCTGCTATGACTACAGCATTGCGTGCTGACTGTGGTGGTATCCTGCTATGACTACAGCATTGCATGCTGACTGTGGTCGTTTCCTGCTATGACTCAAGCATTGCATGCTGACTGTGGTGGTATCCTGCTATGACTACAGCATTGTATGCTGACTGTGGTGGTATCCTGCTATGACTACAGCATTGCATGCTGACTGTGGTGGTATCCTGCTATGACTACAGCATTGCATACTGACGGTAGTGGTATCCTGCTATGACTACAGCATCGCATGCTGACTGTGGTGGTATCCTGCTATGACTACAGCATTGCATACTGACGGTAGTGGTATCCTGCTATGACTACAGCATTGCATACTGACTGTGGTGGTATCCTGCTATGACTACAGCATTGTGATGCTGACTGTGGTTGTATGCTGCTATGACTACAGCATTGCATGCTGACTGTGGTGGTATCGTGCTATGACTACAGCATTGTATGCTGACTGTGGTGGTATCCTGCTATGACTACAGCATTGCATGCTGACTGTGGTGGTATCCTGCTATGACTACAGCATTGCATACTGACTGCAGTGGTATCCTTCTATAACTTCAGCATTGCATACTGACTGCTGTGGTATCCTGCTATGACTACAGCATTGCATGCTGACTGTAGTTGTATCCTGCTATGACTACAGCATTGTGATACTGACTGTGGTGGTATCCTGCTATGACTACAGCATTGCATGCTGACTGTGGTGGTATCCTGCTATGACTACAGCATTGCGTGCTGACTGTGGTGGTATCCTGCTATGACTACAGCATTACATGCTGACTGTGGTGGTATCCTGCTATGACTACAGCATTGCATGCTGACTGTGGTGGTATCCTGCTATGACTACAGCATTGCATACTGACGGTGGTGGTATCCTGCTATGACTACAGCATCGCATGCTGACTGTGGTGGTATCCTGCTATGACTACAGCATTGCATACTGACGGTAGTGGTATCCTGCTATGACTACAGCATTGCATACTGACTGCGGTGGTATCCTGCTATGACTACAGCATTGCATGCTGTCTGCCGTTGTATCCTGCTTTGACTTCAGCATTGCATGCTGACTGTGGTTGTATCCTGCAATGACTATAGCAGTGCATGCTGACTATGGTGATATCCTGCTATGACTACAGCATTGCATACTGACTGTGGTGGTCTCCTGCTATGATTACAGCATTGCATCCTGACTGTGGTGGTATCCTGCTTTGACTACAGCATTGCATACTGACTGGTGGTGTCCTGCTATGACTACAGCATTGCATACTGACTGTGGTGGTATCCTGCTATGACTACAGCATTGCATACTGACAGTGGTGGTATCCTGCTATGACTACAGCATTGCATACTGACTGCGGTGGTCTCCTGCTATGACTACAGCATTGCATGCTGACTGGTGGTTTCCTGCTATGACTACAGTATTGCATGCTGATGGTGGTGGTATGCTACTATGATTACAGCAGTGCATACTTACTGTGGTACCTGCTATGATTACAGCAGTGCATACTGACTGGTGGTACCTGCTATGATTACAGCAGTGGTAACTGCTGTTGTGGTACCTGCTATGATTACAGCAGTGCATATTGTCGTGGTACCTGCTATGATTACAGCAGTGCATACTGACTGTGGTGGGACCTGCTATGATGACAGCATTGCATACTGACTGTGGTGGTATCCTGCTATGACTACAGCATTACATGCTGACTGTGGTTGTATCCTGCTTTGACTACAGCATTGCATGCTGACTGTGGTGGTATCCTGCTATGACTACAGCATTGCATGCTGACTGTGGTGGTATCCTGCTATGACTACAGCATTGCATACTGACTGCGGTGGTATCCTGCTATGACTACAGCATTGCATGATGACTGTGGTTGTATCCTGCTATGACTACAGCATTGCATGCTGACTGTGGTTGTATCCTGCTATGACTATAGCAGTGCATGCTCACTGTGGTGGTATCCTGCTGTGACTACAGCATTGCATGCTGACTGTGGTGGTATCCTGCTATGACTACAGCATTGCATGCTGACTGTGGTGGTATCCTGCAATGACTACAGCATTGCATGCTGACTGTGGTGGTATCCTGCTATGACTACAGCATTGCTTGCTGACTGTGGTGGTATCCTGCTATGACTACAGCATTGCATGCTGACTGAGGTCATTTCCTGCTATGACTCAAGCATTGCATGCTGACTTTGGTGGTATCCTGCTATGACTACAGCATTGTATGCTGACTGTGGTGGTATCCTGCTTTGACTACAGCATTACATGCTGACTGTGGTGGTATCCTGCTATGACTACAGCATTGCATGCTGACTGTGGTGGTATCCTGCTATGACTACAGCATTGCATACTGACGGTGGTGGTATCCTGCTATGACTACAGCATTGCATGCTGACTGTGGTGGTATCCTGCTATGACTTCAGCATTGCATACTGACTGCGGTGGTATCCTGCTATGACTACAGCATTGCATGCTGACTGCCGTTGTATCCTGCTATGACTTCAGCATTGCATGCTGACTGTGGTTGTATCCTGCTATGACTATAGCAGTGCATGCTGACTATGGTAATATCCTGCTATGACTACAGCATTGCATCCTGACTGGTGTTATCCTGCTATGACTACAGCATTGCATGCTGACTGGTGGTGTCCTGCTATGACTACAGCATTGCATACTGACTGTGGTGGTATCCTGCTATGACTACAGCATTGCATACTGACAGTGGTGGTATCCTGCTATGACTACAGCATTGCATACTGACTTCGGTGGTCTCCTGCTATGACTACAGCATTGGATGCTGACTGGTGGTTTCCTGCTATGACTACAGTATTGCATGCTGACGGTGGTGGTATCCTGCTATGATTACAGCAGTGCATACTGACTGTGGTACCTGCTATGATTACAGCAGTGCATACTGACTGGTGGTACCTGCTATGATTACAGCAGTGCATATTGTTGTGGTACCTGCTATGATTACACCAGTGCATACTGACTGTGGTGGGACCTGCTATGATGACAGCATTGCATACTGACTGTGGTGGTATCCTGCTATGACTACAGCATTGCATTCTGACTGTGGTGGTATCCTGCTATGATTACAGCAGTGCATACTGACTGTGGTACCTGCTATGATTACATCAGTGCATACTGACTGGTGGTACCTGCTATGATTACAGCAGTGTATATTGTTGTGGTACCTGCTATGATTACACCAGTGCATACTGACTGTGGTGGGACCTGCTATGATGACAGCATTGCATACTGACTGTGGTGGTATCCTGCTATGACTACAGCATTGCATTCTGACTGTGGTGGTATCCTGCTATGACTACAGCATTGCTTGCTGACTGTGGTGGTATCCTGCTATGAGTACAACATTGCATGCTGACTGTGGTGGTATTCTGCTATGACTACAGCATTGCATGCTGACTGTGGTTGTATCCTGCTATGACTATAGCAGTGCATGCTGACTATGGTGGTATCCTGCTATGACTACAGCATTGCATACTGACTGTGGTGGTATTCTGCTATGACTACAGCATTGCATACTGACTGTGGTGGTATCCGGCTATGACTACAGCATTGCATGCTGACTGGTGGTATCCTGCTATGACTACAGCATTGTGATGCTGACTGTGGTTGTATCCTGCTATGACTACAGCATTGCATGCTGACTGTGGTGGTATCCTGCTATGACTACACCATTGCATGCTGACTGTGGTGGTATCCTGCTATGACTACAGCATTGCATACTGACTGTAGTGGTATCCTGCTATGACTACAGCATTGCATGCTGACTGTTGTGGTATCCTGCTATGACTACAGCATTGCATACTGACTGCAGTGGTATCCTGCTATGACTTCAGCATTGCATACTGACTGCGGTGGTATCCTGCTATGACTACACCATTGCATTGCTCGGGGCTGGTGCAGGAAGTGGAATCCCCGTCATGATTGTTCAAGACCATTGTCATCGCCATCTCGTCGTCATCACCATGTCCTCGTTGTCGTCTCCGTCTTCACCATCCCGGGGTGCGGACATTATTTCCCCCTCTATCAGCCCATGGGGGGCTTCCATTTTATGGGAGTCTGCGATTTTGCATTGATTTCCGCAAGCAGAACACATTTTCTGTGGCGGACGCATATCCACTCCCTTGGATGGATGACTCCTTGGATGCTTTGTTGTGTACACGGTTCTTTTTAACCCTCGATTTGTTGTCTGGATTTTGGCACTTGCCTTTGGATGAAGAATCCAAGCCTAAAACCATGTGACTTTACCGAAAAAACTAAGAATATACCCCAAGGATTGTTCCAAGTTAATTGCCTCCCTATGGGGCTGCATTCGGCTTCTGCCACATTCCAGCAGCTTATGGAAATGGTCTTGGCAGGTCTTCAATGGGACTTGTGCCTCATTTACCTGGACGATGGCATTGTATTCGGGGACACATTTCAGGAGCATATTCTTGGTTCTTTTGGTAAAATCACGTAGATAGAAAAATATAAATAAGAAAATTTTAATACATTTTTTTAAAAAATAATAAAAATAATGATGAATTAAATATTATGAAAGCAAAAAAACACAATGAAAATAAAAAATAAAAATAGTAAAATAAAATTATAAATAAATTAAAAAGAATAAATACAAAAAACCTAAGACGTTTCGATCACAATACAAGTGTTCTTCATCAGGCGGAGAGAAAAGAGGCGGCAAGCCTCCAAATGTATAAGGGTTCCAAAGTGAGTGGGCGGGGGACGAGAGCTGCGCAAGCAACACGCTAATGCAGGAGCTTGTGCAGCGCAACCAGCATGGGCGGGGTAGCCAGTCAGCCAGCGGTAATGTAGGAGCAGACAATGGGGGGGAGGAAGGGGGCAGAGATAGGGGGAGAGGATGGTGGAGGGGGGGGTCAGAAATAGGGGGGGAGCAGGGGGTAGAGATGGGGGGGGCATTTCAACTCGCTCCACACATCCACACTACTGACGGTAAAGGTTGACAAGAAAACACAAGTCATGACCCAAAGTGGTTGATGACATCTTTCCAATGATTGCTGGGTTTAAAACCGTCGTCTCGGTTGAAATTGTGACTGTGTCTGTATATATGGATGGCTTCGTGAACGAATCTTTGTTGATAGTCAGTCGGCTTGGAAAGTACCATTGTCTTAGAGAAATCAATTTCACGTGAGCCAGCTGCATTAAAGTAATGATCAGCCACGACAGAAGTATTGGTCCTGTCGTGTTTGAGATCTGCCTTATGTTCAAGAACACGGTCAGAGACATGTTGCTTAGTTTCCCCAATGTAACTGCTGCTACAAATACAGCTTAGTTTGTAGACGTCGGGATATTGCATGTCAGGAATTTTGTCCTTCACAGATGGGATCAGGTCACAAATTTTATGCACTGTGTTAAATCGAACCTGGATCTTGTGTTTGTTCATTATTTTGGAAATATTTTTGGTTACCCCTGCTATGTATGGCAAGGTGATGGTTTTGATTGGATCCTCAGATGGCTCCTTCACGGTTGGGGTGATGGCTTTGTGGATAGTGTAGTCAGAATATCCATTTGCCTTGAGAGCTTGGTGTACGTGCTTGAGTTCACTGGTCAGGTGTTCATGGTCGGGGATACATTGAGCTCTATGGTGTAGCGTTTTGATGAGGGCATTTTTCTGGGATGGATGGTGGTGGGAATCAGGTTTACTTTCGTGTAGACAGAGTGGCTCATTGAGCCATCTGGTCTCATGCCATCTTTTTCTATCTCCATAGTGAATTTGTTTGCTGGGTGTATGGAATTGATGTGGTTGAGGAATTATTTCAGAGCTGGTCGGCCATGTGGCCAGATGACAAACGTGTCATCCACGTACGTCTTCCACAAAGACGGGCGTAGAGTGGATGCCTGGATGGCGTCCGTCTAAAATTTTTCCATTCAAATGTTGGCCACAACCGGAGATGAGGGAGAACCCATTGGGGTGCCTTCAGTTTGTTTGTAGAATGGTCCATTCCAAGTGAAGACTGTATTGGTGAGGCAGTGTCTCACCAGGGCTGTTACATCAGCATTCAGTCCTTGTTGGACCAAATCTTCAATTATTGCAATGGTATCGGGCACAGGAACTTTGGTGAACAAAGAAACTACATTGAAACTAACGAGCAAATCACCTGGGGACAGTGAAACCAGGTGAGCTGAGTTAAGAATAGAAGAGGTGGTCTTGCCAGTGAATGGCTGCAAGGTCTCCGACAGATATCGGGCCAGTTTGTAGGTGCGTGAGTCAATGGTGGAGACGATGAGACGAAGGGGTATACCTTCTTCATGGATTTTTAGTAAGCCATATTTTAATTTGTAATTTACATTTAATTTTACAATTTTAACTTTTTATTTTTATTGTTTTTTTCTTTCTTTTATTATTATTATTATTATTTTTTATTTCTTTTTGTTTCTATATACGTGATTTTACCGAAAGAACCAAGAATATGAATTCCTGCAGTCACGAACGTTTTAAGTCAAAGTTTCAGGAGCATTTATAAGCATCTGCGGTTCGTGTTTGTCTCAGAGTCCGTAAAACTTTGCTAATGCTGAAGCGTGACTTCTATTGGCCCGGTATGATGGATCATGTATACTACATGGTGAAATGTTGTACTGACTGCACACGCCACAAGCCACTATCACAAATATCATGGTGTCTCAAATTAACGAGCTAGTCAAATTAGATGTTCTCGGGCCATTCCCACTACTCAGAGGGGAAAACATTTCTCCTGGTCGGGGTGGAATATCTTTCCCGGTGGCCGATGGCATGGCCTCTGCCAGACCATTCGGCCACATCCATTGCGGACAAATTTCTGCACGTCTACGTAATGGATAAAGGAGCTCCTGAACAACTTATTACAGATCAGGGGTGGAATTTTTCTTCTAAATTGTTATGGGAGGTGTGTGACTCACTGGGTACAAGAAAAATTAGAACTTCGCTCTACCATCCTCAGACGGATGGGATGGTGGAACGCTTGCACAGGACTCTTATGTCCATGTTGTGCCAAAGAGTTAATGAGGTGCAGTTGGACTGGAATTTGCACATCCCCGGTGTCCTGGCTGCATATAGATTGGCCCATCATGCTTTAACAGGATTCTCCCCGTTTAATATCATGTACAGGAGGGAGAGTGATCCCCCCATGGAAGCACAGTTGGGCATGGACTTGGGTAAAAAGAGGGCCGTCATGCCCATGCCCATGCAGGTCATGCTTAGGCGTTTGAAGGAGGCGCGGGAGGCGTCTCAGGAAAATTCGGCCAAACGGCAGCATGCAAATGAGAAGCTCGTGGGGCAACGGGAGTCCGGGGCCCCATGGACAACTGGGGACAAGGCGTCGTTGCATTGTCCCCAGGTGTCCCTGGGTATGTCCCCTAAATTATACTGGCCGTTGCAGGGCCCTGTTGAGGTGATAAAGGTCAAGAGGCCGCAGTTTGTGTATATACAGGTCGGTTGCCATCGCTATTTTGTGCACCCGTCACGGTTAAAACCCTATGTTCCACCCTATTAGATAGTTCATCTCCATCTCCAGAGCGGCGGGCGTCGGATGTGTCCGACGAGTCGGGGCGACTGAGCCCAGAAGCTGAAGTCCAGGGATCCCCCGGCAGCGCTTCCGTGTGAAGGACCGTGCATGGAAGCCCAGTTGCCATCTTCTTCTCCCAGGGAGGAGCCGCACCCTTTAGGCCATTTGTGATGTTCCAGTGGTTCCCAGCGCGCAAGTTCCTGCTCGTGGTGGGGGACTGGCGTCGAGGACTCGCTCCAAGAGTGCTTCGTTTGCGCTGAACAGCTCCCTTCCCATCATGACAATTGTGTTCCGACGTCATTCGGCTGGTGGCCACCACCGCAAGCCAGACTGCAGCTTCCGGTTGATCTGGGATCCACCCTAATGCTCGTGACTGCGGCGTGCCTGCGGACGTCATGAATTGTTGCACTTCCCTCACGGTTCTGGTTAAATAATTACGGGGTCTTGTTGCTGATGTCCGCTAACCCCTGTTAAAGTAATTATGTTAGCCGAGACAGCTGTTTTTTTTTTCATGGGGGAGGGGTGATGTAGGGGTATAGCTCTGGCTGCTGGTGGCCACCCGCGTGCGCGGGCGAAACAACCACTGGTTCCCGCGTGGGCGCGGCGGTGGAAGGCGACCCATCCGCCTGCAGCCCCTGCGCTGCGGATCCTCCGGCGGGTGCAGCCAGCCCAATTTGGATGACCAGCTGTGCAGCAGAGGAGAACAGTTGTCCGAGGCACCCGGTGAGTTCGCGTGATCCCTCGTCGGCCGCTGCCTCAGGACACATGGCCGGGTTCCCGGATTCCGGGGCTGTTAAGAGGATAACGTTTCTGTTATCATCGTCCTCTGAGGACACTACACGTGGGTTCTTCCACGTCGCTGCTTTCAATATCAATATTTTTTTTCTTTCCGTTTCTAGCACCAAATGTAGTGACTCAACTCGGAGACAGTAAGACTTTGAGGCACTTATTTTATTTCAAAAGGACCTTCAGGATGACACACACCTGACGTGGGTGAACACTATTATTATTAAGTCTGTCTATTGTCAGCAACCACTACTCAGTTAGAACTGTTGGTAGGCTGTCTGACTAGCCGCGCCCCATGATGGTGAAGATGGAGACGACGACGAGGAGATGGTGATGACGACGAGATGGTGACGACGATGTACTTGAGAAGCACGATGGGGATCCCACTTCCAGCAACAGCCCCGAGGTCCACCACAGGGGCCCCTCTTATACTCTCAGCGTGGTCTTGCTCCGACCCGGGTATGCCCCCTATCTGGAACCAACTAGCGAGTTCCCGGGGCTTCCCGATGGGCTCATTCTGTGACCTTTCCCCGAGATGTCTCCCTCTCGTGTATATCATGGCTTGCTGACTTGAGTACTGCCATACACCGCAGTTACCCTTTTTTGCCAGCATCCAGCGCTATGCCACTACACTTGTATAGCCTCTCTTCCCTCCCATTCCTATTGCATGCATGTGTGTTGAACTTCTTTCGCACCCTACATAGCCAACCTTGTTAATCGGAGGTGCGGGGAAAGGACAACAACAACACAACCAGTCGTCCTAAGGCAGAAAAAATATAATCCAGCAATGAAACTGCTGAACCAGCGAGAGAGCAGTTACAACAAGGTTATATATGTGGCGATGGGCAAGCAGACACCCGCTTGCTTGCCCATCGCCACATATATAACCTTGTTGTAACTGCTCTCTCGCTGGTTCAGCAGTTCCACTGCTGGATTATATTTTTTTCCTCCTGAGGACGACCGCTTGTGTTGCGATCGAAAGGTCGTGATTTATTTTATTTTATACCTACGTGACTTTACCAAAAGAACCAAAGAGTATGGATTCCTGCAGTCACGAAAACTTCAAATCAAGATTTAAGGACAACAAATTAAACACGAAAAACTCTTCGAAAGAAATGAGTTGTAAATAAAGCTGATGTAAAAGTGCAAAGCTCCAGTGGTTTCCTCATATCGAAAGGAAGAGCATTCCAGACGGCCGCAGAAGCGCATTTGAAAGCGCATGATGCGGTGATAGTTTTTGTTCGATGGCTAGCCAAAAGCCGCTGGGAAGATGACCGGAGTTCGTATAATGGTTTATGGTCATATTTTTTGGGTCCTTCGGTAAAGTCACATAGAACAATTTTTTTTTACAAAAAACTACGACGTTTCGATTGCAACACAAGTAATTGTCATTAGGAGGAAAAATGGAGGGGGAAAGCTGCTGAGGCAGGCTGTTTTAAAGGTTTGAAATGGGTGTAGCCCAAGGGCCATAAACGAAGTGGGCGGGGCTAGTGATGTTAATGTGAGAAATTTGCATGTTAATGTAAGATCGAAGGGGGACTTGTACGACGAGGGCGTGGAGGTGGCTATTGTAATGTGAGAGATTAGCATGTTAATGTAGGCCTCATCAGGATGAAATAAGAGGAGGGAAGGCTGCTGAGGCAGACTGTTTTAAAGGGTTGAAATGGATGTAGCCCAAGGGTCATAAAGAAGTGGGCGGGGCTAGTGATGTTAAAGTGAGAAATTTGCATGTTATTGTAAGATCGGAGGGTGACTTCCATGCCAAGGGTGCAGAGGTGGCTATTGTAATGTGAGAGATTAGCATGTCAATGTAAGATCGCAGAGCCGCCGCCACACGAGGACGCGAGCGACGGTGTCTGTGTTAGTGTGAGACATTTAACTTGTTAAAGTAAAATCAGAGAGTCGAAAATAATAACTAACATCGGAAGGTAGGATGGAAACATCACGACCAGTTATGACATAAACTGGTTAATAACGTCCTTCCAATGATTAGTCAGTCTGTACCCATTTTCTCGGTTGAAATTGTGTCTGTGTCTATATACAGTGGTACCTCGGTATACGACCGCTTTGGAATACGTCAAAATTGGTATATATCGTGTTTTTACGAGAAAAAAATGTCTTGGGATACGACGTCTTGCTTGGGATACGACGCGCTTGCTAGAACTTGTATGGGTCGGGATGAGTCACCGCGTACAGTACCCGCGTATGCCCCGTTCACGACTGAAACAAAGCGAGAGGGGCGGGATGGCGTGGGGGAGAGGGGAGAGAGGCGGGGGACGTGGGGGAGAGGAGCGGGGGGCATGGGGGAGATGGGCAGGGGGCGTGGCAGATAGGAGCGGGGGGCGTGAGGGAGAGGAGCGGGGGGAGAGGGGCGGGGGCGGCGTTGGGGAGAGGGGCGGGGGGCGTGGGGGGCTGCCCCCATGGAGGGTGAAGCCCCGGGTCGAGGCGCGCGCGCGCGTGCGTGGTTGAGGCATGCCACGTGACCAGCGCAGCTGGCAGCAACGCGGTCACGTTGCTTCTGTATGCATTTTAGTAATTAGTGTCTAAATTACCTTCTGGAACGAATTAACGACGTATACCGAGGTACCACTTTACCTGGATGGCTTCATGAACGAATCGTTCACAATCTGGGTGATCTAGCAGCAGAGGGTTTTAAGGAAAACCGCTTGGTTGGTTCGATTAAAGATGTCGAATCAGTGATGATATAATTTTTTTTAACGAGGCAGTTGGTGGGATCTCTATTGATTTTTGTATAGCTACCATCATTAAGTAGGTCCTGAATTTTGTTCTTGTATGTGGTTTTGTCCATGATGTCTGTGGGATTGCCCTTGTCAGCTGAGAGAATGACGATGTGCTCTATCTTTTTGAATTGAGAAAGCTCAAAGTGCTCATCCTTACCGATGTTGCTAGTAGGTGACTTAGCGTTTTTAAGGATTGCAGCGATTTCCGATCTTGCCACGTCTGCAGTAATATGTCCCAAACCCTTAAGGTCTCCTTAGACCTGGGCAATGATATCATCAACTGGGATGTGTTTAGGGGTGACTGCAAAATTCAACCCTTTGGCTAGAACCGATTTTAGGCTGTCGGAAATTGGACTGTTACTCTGAATGATAACAATCGTGTCAACCTCTAACTTTGTTGTAGCTGATGTTTTCACGGAAAAATTTGTGACAGATGCCATACAGGCATGCACTGTATGTCCGTCCTTGTGGAAGAGGTACGCAGATGACACGTTCGTCATCTGGCCATGTGACCGACCAGCTCTGAACCAGTTCCTCAACCAATTCCATACACCCAGCCATCAAATTCACCATGGAGGTGGAAAAGGATGGCAAGTTACCATTCTTGGATGTTTTAATCGAAAAGAGACCAGATGGCTCAATGGGACACTGTCTACAGGAAAGCCACCCATATGAATGCCTACCTAAAACCTGACTCCCACCACCATCCATCCCAGAAGAATTCCCTCATCAAAACTCTACACCATAGAGCTCGATGTATTTCCGACCATCATCTCCTAGCCAGTGAACTGGAACACGTACACCAAGCTCTCAAGATGAATGGATATTCAGACTACACAATGCTTAAAGCTATCACCCCAACCGCTGAGAAAGAACCATCTGAGGACCCAATCAATACCGTCACCTTGCCATACATAGCAGGGGTCACCAAAAATATTTCCAAAATCATTCATAATCTGCGAAGGATGTGATCTCTGACATGCAATACCCCGGCGTCTACAAACTAAGCTGTGTCTGTGGCAGTAGTTACATTGGGGAAACTAAGCGACATGTCTCGGACCGTGTTCGGGAACATAAGGCAGATCTGAAACATGGTAGGACCAATACCTCGGCTGTGGCTGATCACTGTTTAAATGCGATGAGCTCACACGAAATTGATTTATCCAAAACGAAAGTACTTTGCAAACCCACCGGCTATCACCAAAGATTCGTTCATGAAGCCATCCAGATATGTAGACACAGACACAATTTCAACCGAGAATATGGGTACAAACTGAGCAATCATTTGAAGGACGTTATTAACCAGTTCAAGTCATAACTGGCTGTGATGTTTCCATCCTACCTTCCGATGTTAGTTGTTATTTTCGACTTTCTGATTTTACATTAATAGGTTAAATGTCTCACACTAACACAGCCACCATCGCTCACGTCCTCGACATCGCGGCGGCTTTGCAATCTTACATTAACATGCTAATCTCTCACATTACAATAGCCACCTCTGTGCCCTCGGCGTGGAAGTCGCCCTCCCATCTTACATTAACATGCAAATTTCTCATTTAACATCACTAGCCCCGCCCACTTTGTTTGTGACCCTTGGGCTACACCCATTTCAAACCTATAAAAAGTCTGCCTCAGCAGCTTTCCCCCTCCTTTTTCCTCCTGATGACGATTGCTTATGTTGCGATCGAAACGTCATAGATTTTTGTTTTATAATTTTGTTCTGCGTGACTTTACCAAAAGATACTCTTTGGTTCTTTCGAAAAGGAACGTAGGTATAAAAATAAAAAAATAAAAATGATATATCACGACGTTTCGATTGCAACACAATCGGTCATTCTCAGACAGAAAAAAATAATCCAGCAATGGAACTGAAGAACCAGCGGGCCATACCTACGTAACTTTTACCGAAATAACCAAAAAGTATGGATTCCTGCAGTCACGAAAGCTTTAAGCCATGGTTTATGCTCCTTAATAAATGAAGACACCAAAACGTCTTGACCGCTTACGACGTATGGTGCCTCGTCAGCAGCATCGGGCTCCCTTGAATCAGTGTTGGTGAACTGCCGATATTACACAGACTCTCGTCTTGAAATGGGGGATGAGTTGAGAAAATCTAGAAATCCCCGTGGAGGACAAATAGAGTGGACTTTGAACGTTGGAATGTAAGCTCGTGGATTATTGCATTGCGCGGGTGCATGGGGATATTGCGGGGACAGTGGCTTCCACACAGAACTTCGATGTGGGGTCTATCTCCGTTAGATTATTGGGCAAGTTGTAACACAGGGGCGCGTTGAATATGGAAGACTACATACTCTAATCTCCGCTAACAGATTATATCCTCATGTTTGCGTCAGGATAAACAATTCATACATTACAGCCTACGGTGCTACACATTTCAGGTTGCGGTAGTGCTATGGTTAACGTGCTGTGATACAAACCCGGCAATCCAGGTTCGATTCCCGTTCACGGTCAACACCTGCGATGGTTATCTGAACCGGTCCCGGGCCTCCCCTTGGTCGACTTAGCCTTAAATGAGTACCTAGTGCGGTTTGTAGTAAGCTTCGCCACTGAGGAGACAAAGGCGGCTGGGAATGGTGCTGTTAAGGCTTCAGCGGGGATCTTTGTCTTTGTTTGCTACACAGCATAGGTCGGCCTCTGTAGAGGAGGCAGAGGAGCAGGCTCGTGAAGGACGCTACTGGGCAGTGCCAGGGTAGGTGCACTGTGAGTCTATTGGGCAGTTGGAGGCCGTCACCCTCTAACAACAGCAGAGGTTGGAGGAGCAACGCTCAGAACTAGCATCATCAGGCGGCAGCAAGCATTGTGTATAAATTCACCTGTTTTGGTCTTAAGGAAAATCGTGCAAAATATAGAAAAGGTAAGAAAGTCACAAAACATAAATACATAACCAAACAAATTATGAAGTCCAAATTTGCAACACTGAATGCATTCTTGGGGCAAGGCAGCAAAACAAAAAACAATAGTCCCAGATTTCGATTTAAAGCTTTCATGACTGCAATGATTCATCTTCTTTGGTTCTTTCGGTAAAGTCACGTAGAATGAGAATAAAATAATAAATTGATCAAATAAAATGACGCAATAATATTCTCATCAGAAGGCCGATGTGTTGTGGCCGAAACGTCGTGAGAATATTATTGTGTTATTTTATTTTTCGATTTAAAGCTTTCGTGACTGCAATGATTCATCTTCTTTGGTTCTTTCGGTAAAGTCACGTAGAATGATAATAAAATAATAAATTGATAAAATAAAATAACACAATAATATTCTCACGACGTTTCGGCCACAACACAAGCGGCCTTCATCAGGTGAAGGGAGCGAGACTGTCTGGTAGGACAGCGCTGGAGTGAGAGAGCCACGTTCAGATCACGGCTTTTAAGCTGTGTGAGAGGAACAAAGAGCCCTCAAATTTCCGTACCACGGATAGCTACGGGCCCCGTTCAGACGGACGAGTTCGTCCATGGTCGGAACAGAGGAGGGGGAGAGAGACAGCTGCGAAGCCCTAGTATACTCCATGTTGTAAACCATACCATTAACCGTGGTGTGAGAGGTATTAAGAGGCAATGCTGGCGAAAGAGCTGCGGTCTGAAGGTCAACGTAAAATTACAATTAATTAAGAACAGAAATGATTTAACACATCTTTCCAGTGGTTACTAAGCCTGAATCCATCTTCTCGGTTGAAATTGTCTCTGTGCTTGTATATGTGAATGGCCTCATGAACGAATCTCTCATGGTAGCCAGTTGGTTTGCAAAGAACCTCCGTCTTGGAGAAGTCAATGTCATGTGAGCCCACTGAATTGTAACAGTGATCTGCCACGGCAGAGGAGTTCGTCTTACCGTGTTTCAAGTCTGCTTTATGTTCGCGGATGCGGTCCGAGATATGTCTTTTGGTTTCTCCAATGTAGCTACTACCACAGAGGCACTTTAGTTTGTAAACGCCCGGGTACTGTATGTCTGGAAGAGCATCTTTTACAGATGGAACTAAATCACGGATTTTGTGTACTGTGTTGAATCGGACCTGGATCTTGTGTTTATTCAGGATTTTGGAGATCTTTTTAGTTTTGAGTGGCTCCACAAGAGGATCCTTCTTCATGACTGGAGTGATGGCTTTGCGGATTGTGTAGTCGGAGTAGCCATTAGCCCTGAGAGCCTGGTGTACGTGCTTGAGTTCACTGGTAATGTGTTCCTGGTCGGAAATGCATTGGGCTCTATGGTATAGAGTCTTGATGAGGCAGTTCTTCTGGGATGGATGGTGGTGGGAATCCGGTTTCAAGTAAGCATCTGTATGGGTAGCTTTCCTGTAGACAGAGTGGCTCATTGAACCATCATGTCTCCTTTTAATTAAGACATCCAGAAAGGGTAGTTTGCCATCTTTTTTATCAATTTATTATTTTATTCTCATTCTACGTGACTTTACCGAAAGAACCAAAGAAGAATAGTCCCAGACTTCACCAAAACAACAACACACTGCACATGAACATTGAACTATCAATGCATGAGGGGCAAGGATCAAGGATACAAATCACATCTGCAATTTCTTTTGTGTCCAGCAACTCCGATTATAACGTTTGGCTCCGTACTATGCAAAATTAGTTAAATGTACAACAGTTATAGTCTGCAACGTCAAAGGCTTGGTCACCTATTCATATTTTTGTTTGAGGAAGAGTTAAATGGAAATTTGATGCACGTCTTATGTTTCTTGGGTTAATGAATTAGCTAAGTGCAACACAGATTTGCCAATATGGGTTTTATGAATGACCAGGGCCCACTTTAGATGTCTTCTTGCATCAAGGCGATGTGAGACTGGATTGTAAGATGTTTAAGTCGAGGGAACACCTAGCCTGGCATGCAATCGGTGTGTTTGGTAGCTGCACGACTATCTGATGAGCTCTCGGGTTGGAAAACGCGTGGCGCATCGTGCCAATGCGCGACGTTTCGCCTGCCCAGTTCCTCAGGAAGCTCGCTCGCTCCAGGCACGTGGGGCGCAACATTCATGCGGTACAACAAATAAAAGATCCCCCGCGTAGGCTTAACAGACCGTTGGGGCAAGTGCTGTTACGGAGCACCGCCTATGAAGGCCAGCACGGCACGTGGGGTTGGGTGGCCAGCACCACCCCCGGCCGCCTTTGTCTCTCCCGAGTAGCGATGTTTACACATCGCACCAGGTACTCATTTGAGGCTGAGTCGACCTAGAAGAGGCCCAGAACCGGTTCACATAATCGAACTCGGGTCGCCAGGATCTTAGCGCAAAATACACTATTTTCAAATGAATATGAGTTTTAGTCCATGTTAATTTATGGCCATATGTATGCCTATATATATTGATAAATATTAATAATGTTGTTCATTTACAGAGATGCAGAGTTAAATTGAGACTATATGGATGAATAAAACAAGATACAGAGAAGTCAGCAAAGTGACATTCTATCAGCAATGCCATCCATTCAGAGCATCGGCTCGATAACCGATGTGCCACCGCTCCCCACACGCGGTACAATGCACACCTGTGAACATCGATCGGAGAATTCGTAGCCTCTTTGTAGATGCCATTCCGGATAAAGCCCTCTCTCCATGAGTGTTACTGTGTTCTTTACTTTGCCACGGTTCGGTAAAGGGGTCGGTGCCTCAGGGACCGGCCGTTCAAGTACTCACCACTGACGTTAGCGTTGCGCTCTCTTGCTCGTCACTAAGCGAGCATTGGATCCAGCAGCGGATTGACGAGATTGCCGGTGCGCCTCTCATTGCTGCCTCGGGTGTAACTGCTGCTGCATTCCCCATCCCAGTAAAAAGTCATTATCTTTGTTCAATCTATAACTATAGACTTAAAAGTTACAATGTAAATTCTAGATTTAAAGCTTTCGTGACTGCTAGGATCCATACTCTTTGGTTCTATTGGGTAAAGTCACGTAGGTGAAAATAAAATAACAAAAAATCACGACGTTTCGGCCACGACACAAGCGGCCTTCATCAGGTGAAGGGACGAGACTGTCTGGGGGACAGCGCTGGAGTGGAAGAAGCCACGCTTAGATCACGACCTTTAAGCTGTGTGGGAATAAAAAGACCACGCGCCTTGACAAAGGAATTAGCATATAATTTAGCATTGAAATGGCTCATTGAAATAGCTAAGTTAAAGTATACACATCCGCAGAGGTACCCCTTGACAAAGGAATTAGCGTTGAAGTGGAAGAAGCCACGCTTAGATCGCGATCTTTAAGCTGTGTGAGAAGAAAAAAGGCCAAGTGCCTTGACAAAGGAATTGACATATAATTTAGCATTGAAATGGCTCATTGAAATAGCTAAGTTAAAGTATACACATCCGCAGAGGTACCCCTTGACAAAGGAATTAGCATCGAATTTAGCATTGAAATGGCTGAGTGATTAGCTTGTAACTGGTCACAGAAATAGCTACGTTAAAGTTAGAGCATATACGTTCACCGAGGCACCTAGTACTCATCAAACAGGAGAATTTAGCGAAACACAACCACGCTCAGACATCGGACCTGTGTGCGAGCAAACAAGGTGTTCTGACAAAGAAATTAGCATAAAAATTAGCATTTGATTGTCGGATTTTAGGAAAGAGGTGGTGTACGTGCCGGTGGACTCGCAGTTTTGCGCGGGGGGGGGAAGGGGGGAGGGGGGAGTTTACCTATTGACGGTGTGAAAAGGGGGAATTTATAAGAGCTGCGAAAGTTTGGGGTACCACTACTTGAAAAATATACTGTACCATTGAAATTAGTTTAATGTTTAGTTCGATTTAGAACATCTTTCCAATGGATGCTTAATTTGAAACCATCCTCTCGGTTGAAATTGTGTCTGCGTTTGTAGATCTGAATTTCTTCATGAACAAATCTCTGATAAAAGCCCGTGGGTTTGCAAAGAACCTTGGTATCGGAGAAAATTATATCGTGATCCCCCACAGCGTTGTAACATTGATCATCCACGGCAGAAGAATTCGTTTTGCCGTGTTTCAAATCTGATTTGTGCTCGCGAATTTGGTCAGAGACATGTCGCTTTGTCTCACCGATGTAGCAATCACCGCAGGTACAACTCAATTTGTAAACCCGGGGTACTGTAAATCAGGAATGGCATCCTTCACGGATGGGATCAGATCACGAATTTTGTGTACTGTATTTAACCGGACCTGGATCTTGTGTTTGTTTAGAATTTTGGAAATATTTTTAGTAACGCCTGCTATATATGGAAGTGTGATGGTTTTGACCGGAGTATCAAGTGGTTGTTTCTGTATGGAGGGAGAGACAGCTTGGCGGATGGTACGGTCAGAGTAACCATTCCTTTTGAGGGCCAGGTGTACATGTTTTAATTCACTGGTCAGGTAGTGTTGGTCCGAAATGCAATGAGCCCTATGGTATAAAGTTTTGATGAGATAATTATTTTGGGCTGGGTGGTGGTGGGAATCAGGTTTCAAGTAGGAATCTGTGTGGGTGGGTTTCCTGTAGACAGAATGCCCCAATGAGCCATCAGGTCTACTCTCAAACAGAACATCTAAGAATGGTAGCTTGCCATCTTTCTTCACTTCCATGGTGAATTTGATGGCGGGATGTCTGGAATTGATGTGGTGTAGGAAAAGGTTCAGAGCTGGGAGGCCATGTGGCCAAATGACGAAAGTGTCATCCACATATCTCTTCCACAGGGAAGGTCTGAGGGTGGAAGTCTGGATAGCGTCTGATTCAAATTTCTCCATGAAAATATTGGCTATCACTGGTGATAAGGGGGATCCCATGGGGGTACCCTCATTTTGTTTGTAGAAGGAGCCCTTCCAAATAAAGTAGGTATTGTTGAGGCAGTGCCTAACCAGTGCAGGTGTGTCGGGGTCTAGTCCATGTTGGACCAAATTTTCAATTATTTCAATATATTTTCATGGAGAAATTTGAATCAGACGCTATCCAGACTTCCACCCTCAGACCTTCCCTGTGAAAGAGATATGTGGATGACACTTTCGTCATTTGGCCACATGGCCTCCCAGCTCTGAACCTTTTCCTACACCACATCAGTTCCAGACATCCCGCCATCAAATTCACCATGGAACTGGAGAAAGATGGCAAGCTACCATTCTTAGATGTTCTGTTTGAGAGGAGACCTGATGGCTCATTGGGGCATTCTGTCTACAGGAAACCCACCCACACAGATTCCTACTTGAAACCTGATTCCCACCACCACCCAGCCCAAAATAATTCTCTCATCAAAACTTTATACCATAGGGCTCATTGCATTTCGGACCAACACCACCTGACCAGTGAATTAAAACATATACACCTGGCCCTCAAAAGGAATGGTTACTCTGACCGTACCATCCGCCAAGCTGTCTCTCCCTCCATACAGAAACAACCACTTGATACTCCGGTGAAAACCATCACACTTCCATATATAGCAGGTGTTACTAAAAATAGTTCCAAAATTCTAAACAAACACAAGATCCAGGTCCGGTTCAATACAGTACACAAAATTCGTGATCTGATCCCATCTGTGAAGGATGTCATTCCTGATTTACAGTACCCCGGGGTTTACAAATTGAGTTGTACCTGCGGTGATTGCTACATCGGTGAGACAAAGCGACATGTCTCTGACCGAATTCGCGAGCACAAATCATATTTGAAACACGGCAAAAGAATTCTTCTGCCGTGGCTGATCACTGTTACAACGCTGTGGGGGATCACGATATAATTTTCTCCGATACCAAGGTTCTTTGCAAACCCACGGGCTTTTATCAGAGATTTGTTCATGAAGCAATTCAGATCTACAAACACAGACACAATTTCAACCGAGAGGATGGTTTCAAATTAAGCAACCATTGGAAAGATGTTCTAAATCGAACTAAACATTAAACTAATTTCAATGGTACAGTATAGTTTTCAAGTAGTGGTACCCCAAACTTTCGCAGCTCTTATAAAATCCCCCTTTTCACACCATCAATAGGTAAACTCCCCCCTCCCCCCTCCCCCCCCCGCGCCAAACTGCGAGTCCACCGGCACGTACACCACCTCTTTCCTAAAATCCGCCAATCAAATGCTTGCTTTTTATGCTAATTTCTTTGTCAGAACACCTTGTTTGCTCGCACACAGGTCCGATGTCTGAGCGTGGTTGTGTTTCGCTAAATTCTCCTGTTTGATGAGTACTAGGTGCCTCGGTGAACGTATATGCTCTAAATTTAACATAGCTATTTCTGCGAGCAGTTACAAGCTAATCACTCAGCTATTTCAATGCTAAATTCGATGCTAATTCCTTTGTCAAAGGGTACCTCTGCGGATGTGTATACTTTAACTTAGCTATTTCAATGAGCCATTTCAATGCTAAATTATATGGTAATTCCTTTGTCAAGGCACTTGTCCTTTTTCTTCTCACACAGCTTAAAGGTCGTGATCTAAGCGTGGCTTCTTCCACTCCAGCGCTAATTCCTTTGTCAAGGGGTACCTCTGCGGATGTGTATACTTTAACTTAGCTATTTCAATGAGCCATTTCAATGCTAAATTATATGCTAATTCCTTTGTCAAGGCGCGTGGTCTTTTTCTTCTTACAATGTAAAGTTAAATTTTAATGTGCAACGTCTGGCACTTTTCTTGCTGTTGTTTAAACCGAGCTTGGAAATTTATATACTTTTGAAATATGAACTTGTATACTTTATCTATGTTATATATTCATTCTTGGTGCTTTGCTTACCTTTCCTCTACTTTGCACTCCTATTCGTGTTTTTGCATTGTTGTAACTTTTTGACTGGCCCCTTTGGGACACCTTTGAAAAAGAGCTTGAGAGCTCATCGGATTTCTCCAGGATAAATAAAGATTCTGATTCTGAACTAATTTCACCACAAAATGTATTTATATGAAAAAAATACCGTCGAGGCCGTGAAATCGTCGTGCCTCCTCGTAATGCGAGAAACTGAGATTTACCTGAGGGGGGCCACGGTGACAAGATGATAACTCCCTCGATTGGTATACAGAAGACCGTGGGTTTGATCCCGACTGTGACGCCTGCTGCATATTTGGAGTTTGCATGTCTTTCTCCCTGTGGTCGAGTGGATTTTTCTCCGGGTCCTCCAATTTTTCCCTCCACATTTAGAATCAATATGCCTTTAGAGTATTTGGCTGCTATAAATTCGCACGTGATAAGTTACTTCGTTGTGCTATAATTTGTGGTCAGCTCATTTATAAAAAGAGCTGTACAGCTTAATGGGACTTACCAGGTAAAATAAAAAAAATAGTGAGTCAGTTAGATTAGTCCCGACAATGCTCCTATCGGGTGCACAGGGCACAGCGAGGCAACCAGAACAGGTGATGAGTCATCACGCGAATCTGATTCTCGTCTACTCTTGCATATGGCAGCAATCGGCTCGGGAGCTCAGGAACTGGATGCCAATGTCAAGGTCTGCTAGCCACGAGAGGACTGCAGGAGAGAATTTGTGTAGTGTTATTCCTCCTCCATTGAAGGAGTGCAGACAACAGTGGTTTAATAACAGTCAGCACAAAGCATTACACTACTAATAATACTCATCTACAATTAGCTCGTAATCCACAGGAATTAGCAGTTAATCCACTTTAAATTTCCTCGTAATCAATATTTACTTATATCCAGGAAAGCCACATTGAGTGGAAAGACTCATTTTAAGGAGGGGCTTGCTGATGCTACATTGAGTTTTTATTTTAAGTTGTTCATAGCCAATAAATGATCAGCTGTGTTTATCATTATACGCAAGTGGGAGCAAACCCAATAACCTGGTGAAAACCCACGTGTTGCACGAGGCAACGTTCAATCCCGGTTCAGATTGAAACAGATGGCGATTAGTCCACTTGATGTATCGCCCTCTCCTGACGAGCCAGGGTAAGGCACTTCCTCGAAGCCCACGGGAAGGGAGTTTCACGACATCATCTGTGGGTGATCCACCAACCCTCCCTGCTGCCTCTATAGTGCTGGATTACCGGGGATGTGCGAAGCCGCCACCACCCGGTTCTCTCTCATATGTACGATGTTACATATGGACACAGTCATCGTGGTAATGTTTATTGCAGGGCAGACCGGTATCCATCAACATCACGAACCCACTGCGTGAGGCTATTTCAGCAAGAAGACCGTCCCTCTGCAGAGCAAGGGTCGTGCTCATCAAGATGCTCCTCGTGACTCATCGCCTGCTGAGGAGTTCCCACTCTGTGACTGTGCGCCCGATAGCAGCATCGCCGCCGGGACTCCTTTGGGGTGATGTATCTAGCAATGTAAAAGGAAATGGTGTTTCCCTGCCTCAAGGCCATCTCTGTGAAACATAATAAACACAGAGTGGGAATTGTGACTCGGCTCAGGTGAAACATTCACAGATGGCATCTTTATTCAGAGCAGGTGAAATACAACGATCATAGGCGATGCTGACAAGGGCAGCCCTTTAAAAAGATAGATTTTAACAGCAAGACTTAAAAATATTGGGAAATATACAACATAATTAGGTGTTTGTTGATCTTCTTTGGCACCGTACGTAGCCAACCGTGCTAATCGGAGGTGCGGGGGAAGGACAACAAACTACCGAAAGAACCAAGAATATATTATATGCATTGTCTTTGAAACTGGTTGGTCCACACCAGAGACAGCTTTTTTGGAGCCTAGTCTCAAACAGTGTTAATGCAGACAAGATTCCTTGTTAAAGGTTTCACTTTGGTGTTTTAACATCTTAACACCTATATTCTTTTTGATTTAAAGCTTTCGTGACTGCAGGGAGTCATATTCTTGGTTCTTTCGGTAAAGTCACATAAAAGGGAAACAATCAAATTATAAAAATATAAAACAATAAAATTCTCAAGACGTTTCGACTGTAACACAAGCAATTATCATCATGATGATTGTTTTATATTTTTATTCTTTTATTGTTTCCCTTCTACGTGACTTTACCGAAAGAACCAAGAATATTAATCCCTGCAGTCACGAAAGCTTTAAATCAAAATCTTAACACTTGTTTTGTTGCCAGATAAAGGGGAAAACCTATTCTCATATTTTGGTACTGGCAAAGGAAAAAAAGCCGTTCTAAAGAAATTCGATTTTAATCTAATTTATGATTTAAAAGTGCATAGCTTAAGTGGCTTCATAATATCGGAAGGAAAAACGTTTCAGACGGTGGCAGAAGCGCATGGGGATGGATATTTAAACATGCGTTTAGATTATTAAGATAATTTGGCTGCTATACATTTGGCTGCTTTTCATTTCCACATGATAAACCAACTTCGTGAAGCTATCATTTGTGGCCAGGTTGCTTCTGAAAAAAGAAGCTAATACTTCAATGGGCTTTACCTGGTAAATTAAATATTGTTTATTTTCCTTTCAATTTTTTTGTAGTGATTTGTTTACCTTTCCTATACTTTGCACTCCTATCGTGTTTTGTATTGTTTGTTGATGTAACGCTTTGACCTACCCCTAATGGACATCTGTGAAAAAGAGCTTCATAGCTCATCGGATTCCTCCTGCAATATACATAAATATTCGGATTTTGATGTGATAGGCACTCGTGCAGAAATTGGTGAACGGCAGTGAATTGATGAGAAGTTAAAGGCAGATTGTGAGAGCATAACGCGAGAGACACACAATATGGCGGGAGACAGAGAGAGAGACACACGCAAGACAACGTTCTCCCATACAAGCTTCAACAGACTGTTGAAGGTTGTATGGGTGAAGGCTGGCACGAGCAACACCACATCCGGCCGCCTTTGTCTCACCAGTGCTGATGTTTTACACACCGCACCCGATACTCGTTTTAGTCCGAGTCGACATAGGGGAGGCCCAGTACGGGTTCAGATATTCGTCACCCGATATTGGAGGTGAGCGGAAATCGAACTCGTGTTCACTGTTCCGCGGCTCCAAATGCATACAGACATGCGCACGCACATACCCCCAGTAGAATGTGAACTCAATTCGTCTCACGTGAACGTGAATGGATAAGGGGATGTTGACTTATAAACAACCTGGCTCGGTGAGGAGCCTTATCGAGGTGATTAGAGGAACGTGATTTGATTATCCCTGCAATTGCAAAGCTCACAAAGTGTATCGATTGGGATGAAGTCCGCGCACCTGCCTTGACATTCATCCCGCGATAGCGTTCAGCCACAGCAAGGGGCAATCCTTAATTGCCTCATCGTTGTTTAATTCCGCAATCGCGGTCGGGGGTATGTGGGGAGCGTGTTGGACTTTGACCATTCCTAACCACGTTGGTGAAGGACAACGGTGAGTATAGGTGAGAGGGCGAGTTGCACAGTCACCCAGGGCCCCCGTGGTCCATGTCCCTTCTCAAAGGTTTCTCGAAGGTTCTGCCACCACCTCCTCCTGATCCAAAAACAGTGTTCTTCACTCATTTTCAGAGGGAGGCTACTTCAGCCGATATGACATCAGTCTGAGAGCCGCCACACCGCCTCACCTGCAAAGGGTGTTTTCATATCCATGTGCTGTCAGGGGTCACACTGAAGGCCACCTGGGGCCGCCATTGGCCCGTGGGCCTTGAAATGAAGAACACTGCTCTTACCGATCCCAATCGTCCTACTGTGACCGCCTTAGCGGGGTGGCTGCCCATAGTAATTGGCACGTTTTGTTTAGGTGACAAACCTTGCTGATTAGCTGTGTCGGGTGGTGGTGGGTTAACGACACATTTATATTTATGCGAAATAATCCAAAAAAAACTTTACTATGCGGTACACAGTTGCTTCGCAGCTAAAAATGCCCCACGGTTCAGTGCGACTCGTATGGATAAATAAGAAAGCAACAAAAACAAATTAATCGGTTCCATATTTCCCCATCATCCCGTTCTCCCCGCGGGTCCCTCAGCCCTGCGGAGCGCTGACGGCCTGGCAAGTGGGATGACGAATCGCCTATGAATCACCGCACACGCGGCAGGCTGTGGATTCGTCTCGCAGGTCACGAAGCTCAGCCACGCAAGCAAACGACAGCTGTCCGTGTTCAGACTCGTCTCTTAGTCCTCCTGCGCTCGGAGCACGAACAGTAATCTGCACGAGGTTCGTGGGTTAGATCCCGACTCCATCGAGCGGAGCGCCGGGCGGATGTAATGCGTTAAGTTGACAGTAGGGGGCACAGGTGGTACATCTGCCAGTCATCTAATTCAGTCAGCCCATGGCCCCTGGGTCTGTCCCGTGACCTTCAGTATATTTTGAGTTTATGTCTCACTCTCTCGCCCCGTGGTCGCGTGCATTTTTTTTCGGGTCCTCTGGTTTTTCCCTCCTCATTCAGAATCAACAATGTGCGTGTAGTGTCTGCCTGCAATACAATGTCCACACAATAAGCCACTTTGTGGAGCTATCATTTGTGGCCAAGTCTATTCTGAAAATAGCTAATAAGTCAGTGGGCCTTACCTGGTAAATTAAATAGCTTTTTTTAGTTTTTCATTTATTGATACATTTATCTTGAGTGATTTGCTTACATATTCTTAGTTTTTTCGGTAAAGTCACGTTGAAGAGAAACAACAAAATAACAAAATATATATAAAACAATAAAAAAATTCTCACGACGTTTCGACCATAACTCAAACGGTCATCATCAGGTGTGTCGGTTTGCATAAATTTATTTTGAAAACGGCATATTTATTTATTTATATATTTAAAAAAATGACGTTTGCGTCACGCACAACGATTGGCAGTTTGCCCAGGACTAGTCCATCTATTTTTTGAAAAGAGGAGGGGGGAGACGAAATTTGTTTTTATGTATGCTGTCTGAAAGCCACTGTAAGCGTGAACAATCAATCAAGAACTGAAATGATTTATCAAATCTTTCCAATGATTGCTAAGATAGAATCCATCTTCTCGGTTGAAATTGTCTCTGTGTTTGTATATGTGGATAGCCTCATGAACGAATCTCTCATGGAAGCCAGATGGCTTACAAAGAACCTCCGTCTTGGAAAAGTCAATGGCATGTGAGCCTACTGAATTAGAACAATGATCTGCTACGGCCGAGGTGTTGGTCCTACCGTGTTTTAGGTCTGCTTTATGTTCACGAATGCGGTCCGAGATATGGCGTTTGGTTTCTCCAATGTAACTACTACCACAGAGGCAACTTAGTTTGTAGACACCAGGGTATTGTATGTCCGGAATCACATCTTTTACAGATGGAACCAGATCACGGATTTTATGTAATGTGTTGAAACGGACCTGGATCTTGTGTTTATTCAAGATTTTGGATATCTTTTTTTGTGATCCCAGCAATGTAGGGTAAAGTGATGGTTTTGAAAGGCTCCTCAAGAGGGTTCTTCTTCATGGTTTGAGTGATAGCTTTGCGGATTGTATAGTCGGAGTAACCATTAGCCCTAAGAGCTTGGTGTACGTGCTTGAGTTCACTGCTTATGTGTTCCTGGTCGGATATGCATTGGGCTCTATGATACAGAGTCTTGATGAGAGAATTCTTCTGTGATGGGTGTCCTAATTAAAAAGAGACCTGATGTTTCAATGAGCCACTCTGTCTACAGGAAAGCTACCCATACGGATGCTTATCTGAAACCGGATTCCCACCACCATCCATCATGACTGATAACGGCTTGCAAAAGTTCAGTAAACTATATTTGTGCAAAGTAAAAAACAATAGGCAATAAAGTGCATATAATCAGTACGTGCCGTGTTACCACATTGTATGTTAATTTACTTAAATAGCATCGTGCAAATATGTTCTCCTACAAACGAACTCTATTCTCATTGCCATGGACTAAAACGTAATCTTGTCAAGTTTAACAAAAGCTATAAATCGCGACGTTATAAACTAAAAATAACCTTTGGGATTTATTGTCAAGCAGAGGAGTGTAACCTACATTAATCTGGGGGTGATGGGGGAGGAGTGCACGTTTTACCGCTCACCACCAACGCCTTCGTGCTGTTCCACGTTTCAGACACCATGGGACCAGCCCGACAACGCATCCACCAGAAAAACACAGAGCTTTACGTGTGCGTAACCACTATACGCGCCCAGCGAAGCGTGGACCTAAAAGGTTTGGATCGATCGTTAAGCGTTTGGTAAGTGACCTGTTGACCAAGACACTACCGTCCTCAGAAGGTGCAAGGGAATTCACAGTTTTATTTACCAGTTAAACTCAACTGTGCTCTTAGCTCTTGTTCATAGGCGAGCTGGTCACACGTAATGATAGCTGATGATCGCAGTAGCTGATATCACCACACGTGAGAATTTATAACAGCAGTCTAATCATCTGAACCAAGGAACCCGGATAAAAACCCAAGCTCCGACCACCACAGCGAGAGCACACGCCAACTCCAAAAGTATAACAGAGGCACCGCCAGGGTCCAGCATGACCTCCTGTGTACCGATCGAGGGAGATAACATCTTCTCAGCGGCAAATAGCAGCGAAACATTGCCTTAGCATTAAAATTATGGATTCACATCTCCAATACAATATTTTTGGGAAACTATCTGAACGTGGTGCTCTGGATGGATGACTGCTTCTTCTCTGTCTTGTTTTATTTATCCACACAGTCTCAATGTAACTCTACATCTCTGTAAATAAACCACATTATACATATCAATCTAGCGTCCACGCAACGATCCCCTCCCCCTAGCCCACACACCCCCTCTTCCCCCCCCCCCTTGCCCTGCCCCCCGTTCTTACCTAGAAACCTCTTACCATGGCATCTCTCTCCCACTTCAGTAGAAAAAAAACTTCTTGCTGTTGGGTTTCCCACCTGATGATGATTGCTTGTGTTGCAATAGAAACGTCGTGATTTATTTAATTTTATACCTACGTGACTTTACCGAAATAACCAAAGAGTATTATAAAATATCTATAAATATATGTTGGCATATATATCTGACCATCAGTGAACGTGAAATAAAACTCGTGTTCATAGCCCTGCACAAGTATTTGAGCCTTGGGACGCTAGTTTCACTTCCACTCATGGCCACCAACAATAGTGGTGATTATCTAAACCGGTTCTGGGCCTCCCCTAGGTCGACTCAGCCTCAAATGATAAAATGGTGCGGTAATGCAGTTTGACTTGGTGCTGGCCATCCACCTTGTGTGCTGTGCCTGCCGTTATTAGGTGCTCACTAACAGCTCCATAAGTCTATTAAAGCGATATGGGGAATCGTTTTCTGTGTTTGGTAGAGAAACCTTTCTCAAAACAAGATTTCCCATCTGGGTCGCTCGACCTCTAAATTAATCAGGCGTAATAATGTGATTTGATCAACTTCTATGGTTAACGGGACAGTCTATGTGTGGGTGATGTTTACATCCACGATAGCATGGTTGGCTAAGTGCAGTGCAAAATAAATTTAACATACAAACAACAACAGGACGTTTCGTTCATCTGACCACTGCTACATAGAAGCGACTTCTCTGTCCGTGCCCAGGAGCAGCTTCAAAGCCCCTACATTTACTTTAGCCGATGATATCACAAGTGATGTCCACCGTTGTTGTACAGCAGGACTTTTGAGTGCATTCCATTGTAATGAGAGGCTGCCCTGCTGCAATTAACTCGTCACCACACTTGCGATCTAGAGGTCGATCCTTAGGCCTGGCATTTGGAGCGACGCTGCAAGCTTCTTAAATCTCGCTGCCTCTGTCCACCCAGCTGCGTAAATGGATACAGCACAGTTGGTCGATCGGCAGGTCGCATGCGGTGGTGGGGTAAAGCGTGGGTAACTCCCACCTCTTCCAACAAGGGAAGCATCTTGCAGGGCTGCACCTTTACTGACCGCACCGTCATTGATAAACCACGACGTGCATGGGTCCACGTATGACATGCGAGTAGGGGGTCCACGTGCAGCGTGCGAGGATGCGAGGAAGGGATTCACGTGCAGTGTGCGAGTAGGGGGTCCACGAGCAGCGTGCGAGGAGGGGGTCCACGAGCAGCGTGCGAGGAGGGGGTCCACGAGCAGCGTGCATGGAGGGGGGCCACTTGCGGCTTGTGAGGAGGGGGTCCAGGTGCGCCGTGAGTGGAAGGGGTCCATGTGCTGTGTGCGGGGAGGGGACCCACGTGCGGCGTGTGAGGAGGGGGTCCAGGGATCTGTAAGACAATCTCTCTGAGATGGCGCTGCTGAGCGTCATCGTCGTCTCCATCGTTGACGAATGCTTTGTTGTCTCGACCAACAGCACCCCTCTTTGACTGCTGGCCCGACGACGACGACTCCACGTAGGAGAGCACGTGCAGCAGCGTGAACAACCTGAACGGGGGCAGAGGGGGGGGGGGCACGGAGGGGAAGGGGGAGGGGCACGGGGCGCCACGGTGGCAAAATGTCAGGAGTTAACGGGACAGACCTAGGAGCCAATGGTTGACTGACTGAGATGACTGACAATGCACCAGCTGTGACCCCTACTGTGCCAAATTGTTGTGTTTAGCTGCCCGGTGCTCTGCTTATGGATGCGAGCATCGCTCCTCTGCCCTCCATTATTGCTGGTGGGCGACTGCCTCCAACTGCCAAGTAGCATCTCCTCAGGAGTGGCCAATCTTGAGACCGCTGGTACCAGTTATTGGCAAGTCCACTCATCTCTATATATCCTCTTGTACCATATCATTCCTTTTTTTCCCTTGCCCATGCCGTGCCCTTTAGTCTGATCTATCCTGCCAAATAATAGTTGCTTTGCCATGCAGTGGCTGGGCATGGGGGCTACATGACCCAGCCAACACAGCCACGCTTGTGAGAGGAGCTCACCAATGGGAGTGTGTCTAGATCTTTTAAGAATATGTGAGCTCCTGACACAATCCAGTCTGGTTAAACCCAGGATGCATTGTAGGCAGGGTGACCTGAATGTTTCTAACCGGTGCAGATGTTACTTTAGACACCTCAACATCCTTCTCGAAAGAATAAAGAAGGGAAGATATCAATGTGGTCAAAGAAAATCCGGAGCTTCGCATGGAATGACAAACCAAGTAGTTTCCACCCAGTGTTACACAGCCGATGAAAAGATAATGCTGCCCGACTGTTTCGGAGTGAGACCTCGGCTGCGAAACCGGAGCTGGTCATAAGCACACTGCCCACACTCACATAAAGGCAAAGACATGGATCTCCTGGATAGCCTTAAGATACTGTTGGGGCAAGTGCTGTCAGCGAGTGGCACCTATGAAGGCCGGTACGGCACAAGGGGGGAAGTCCAGGACCATTTCAGATAATCGTTACTGTTGTTGGTCACTGAGTCGGCATGCACACACACCCCCTATGGCCACGCATGGGTCGACCCCCTCCCCTCCTCCTCAGCTGTGGTACAGCATGGCCAGGAACTGGACAATGAGCATGCTGGAGAAGGTGATGAGGAACATGAAGGCGAGGGGCAGCACGTCGATGACCGTCCCCTCGTTCTTCTTGCTCGGGATCTGGATGTAGAGGTCGGCTCCCACGAACTGCAGTGCCAGGGTCGCCACCAGCCACAGTGCATTGATCATGAAGTAGACGAAAGTGCCCTGCACGTTGGGACAGACAGACCAGGCCTGATTTACATTGCATTGGCCGAGTGGCGGGGGGGATGACCCCGGGCTGTTTATGGATCCCCTCTTTGTGCATTCATTTTTCTCCCCCACTGTCCACTCTCGACGCCAAATGGTCACTTCTGTTGTTATTGTTTTATTGTTCATGTATTTTACAGGATTAGCGGATTATTGGAACAATTAACAATTAATTCGTTGGAATAATAAGGCATAGGTAATTCAATGCCGTTTAAATCTTCTTCTACCACATGCCAAGTACGGTAAGTACTCGCTTAACGCCTGCTGTTTGCACAACGCGTTGTCGCTGGAACGCAATTTTTCTGTTATCGAAGCATCTCCGGTACTCGCGATGACGCGTTGCCAGTACCTTGTTTCTTATCTCGAAGAGTTCCTGCTTCACGCGTTTCCTGTGATCGTCATCTTCCTCCAGAGGCTTGAGGTAGTCACTGATCATGCTCTTCCAAAACTCGTCTTCCTCCTATGCATTCCCATCCACGGGACAGAAGGTTCACTTTGTGCGATTGTCCAAATAACAACAACTTACTCCGATGAATAATATTAATATTGTAATAGTAATAGGTTTTACCCTTTTAACTGGCACAAAAACTGACACCTTTATTCAAGGCATCGTGTTTGCAATAACCACAACACAAGCAATCAAAATGCAAACAAAAGAGACAACTCTGATAATAATATGCACTGTCCTTGAATTTGATTGGTCCACACCCGAGACGGCTTTTCTTAGAGCCTAGTCTCCACTGGTGTTAAATGCTCACCCCGAGCCCTCAATACTCTGATAGTGCGCTGTTTTTGAGTTGTACGCCTTTTGGCGTCTTCTGGTCCAACACCAGAGTGCTTGCCACAAATGAATCACAATAGCTTGCTAATCTCGTCTAGGAGCATTAACCATCACCCACACTTCGTTCATCCATTCATCAAACAAAGATGGTCACCGCATCGCGTGATTTCAGATGCTCGGTCTTTTTTAACTGACAAGCAATGACTTCGCATTTAATTTTCGATTTAAAGCTTTCGTGACTGCAGGGATTCATCTTCTTGGTTCTTTCGGTAAAGTCACGTAGAATGGAAATAAAATAATACAAATAAAACATAATAAAATAAAATTCTCACGACGTTTCGGCCACAACTCAAGTAGCCTTTTTCAGGTGAAGGAACAGAACTGTCGGGACGACAGCGCTTCAATGAACGCTGCAAAGATTCGCAGCGTCTTTTAAGCTAGGTGGGAGAAGTAAAGCGCCTTGACAAAGGTGTTTACATATCAAACAGGATAATTTAGCATTGAAATAGCGGTGTTAAAGTGTTGGATCAGCAGGATGTTAAAGTCAGAAATTAGCTTGTAACTGGGAGATTAGCATGATGTTAATGTGAGGGATTAGCATGTGACTGGTCACGGAAATAGCTATGTTAAAGTCGAAGTTTATATATCAACAGAGGCATTTAGTATATGGACGCTAAACGACTGCAACTACCGAACTATCATACAATACACCGATGTGAAAAAACTAAGTATAAACTACATCAATGTTATCAATAAACTCTATATACTCTCCAATCAGCTGAGCTACTAACAATAAGTCGTTATACATTACAATGCCATATGGCGAAAAAATGGGTGACGGTTTTTTCTTTTCAACGTTAGCACCACGGAAAGCGACGAGCTTTGTTCAGACGGACGAGTCCATCTATGCTTGGAACGGAGGAGGGGAGAGAAACATCCACGATGCGCTGCTCTGTCCTGTGTTGCGTTACAACTATTTTATAAACTAGACTACTATACATTGCAATGTTATACCTTCCAATCTAAACTACATTGTATAATATCGTATACACAGCCCAATGTAAGCTCTAACATCAATTCCATACACCCAGCCATCAGATTTACCATGGAAGTCGAAAAAGATGGCAAGCTACCCTATTTGGATGTCCTAATTAAAAGGAAACCTGATGGTTCAATGAGCCACTGTGTCTACAGGAAAGCTACGCATATGGATGTTTACTTAAAACCAGATTCCCACCACCATCCGTCCCAGAAGAACTCCCTCATCAAGACTCTATACCATAGAGCCCAATGCATTTCCGACCAGGAACACATTGCCAGTGAACTCTAGCACGTACACCAAGCTCTCAAGGCTAATGGTTACTCCGACTACACAATCCGCAAAACCATCACTCCAGCCATGAAGAAGGATTCTCTTGAGGAGCCATTCAAAACCATCACCTTACCCTACATTGCGGGGGTCACAAAAAAGATCTCCAAAATCCTGAATAAACACAAGATCCAGGTCCGATTCAACACAGTACATAAAATGCGTGATCTGGTTCCGTCTGTAAAATATGTGGTTCCAGACATACAGTACCCGGGCGTCTACAAACTAAGTTGCCTCTGTGGTAGCAGCTACATTGGAGAAACCAAACGACATATCTCGGACCGCATCCGTGAACATAAAGCAGACTTGAAACACGGTAGGACGAACACCTCAGCCGTGGCAGATCACTGTTATAATTTAGTGGGCTCACATGACACGGAGGTTCTCTGCAAGCCATCCGGCTACCATGAGACATTCGTTCATGAGGCCATCCACATATACAAACACAGAGGCAATTTCAACCGAGAAGATGGATTCTGGCTTAGTAACCATTGGAAAGACGTTATAAACCATTTCGGTTCTTAATTGATTGTATTATACGGTGACTTTCAGACTGCAGTCCATTCCCTGACAATGTCTCTAAATACCGTTCACACAACGGTCAAAGGTATAGCATGTTGTATAATAAATAGTTTAACATTGTAATGTTTAACATAATTCATAAGGCAATATATGGTATCGTAATTGTATAGTGAATATACAGTAGTGTGGTATACAGTAGGGTTGGTAGAATAATACATAGTGTAATATTACAAGTCTATTTTACAGTCTAAAGTATAGGGTAGTGTATAGTAACGCATTGTATAATTTAATGGTGGGTTTGTCTATGGCAGTGTATATTACGGTGTATAGTCGTGTAATGTAGAAAAAGTTTAGTTGGGGACATATCAATATAATGCATAATGTTAGAGCTTACATTGGGCTGTATACGATATTATACACTGTAGTTTAGATTGGAAGGTATAACATTGCAATGTATTGTAGTCTAGTTTATAACATAGTTGTAACGCAACACAGAACAGAGCAGCGCATCGTGGCTGTTTCTCCCCCCTCCTTCGTTCCGAGCATAGATGGACTCGTCCGTCTGAACAAAGCTCGTCGCTTTCCGTGGTGCTAACGTTGAAAAGAAAATACCACCACCCATTTTTTCGCCATATGGCATTGTAATGTATAACGACTTATTGTTAGTAGCTCAGCTGTTTGGAGAGTATATAGAGTTTATTGATAACATTGATGTAGTTTATATTTTAGTTTTTTATTAGTTTACTATATGGTATTCATTATATAGTGTAGTGTATACCCAGTTACTTTATGTTAATAGCTCAACTTATTGAAGAATATATTGAGTACATTTATTATATTGATGTAGTTTATACTTAGTTTTTTTCACATCGGTTTATTGTATGATAGTTGGATAGTTGCAGTCCTTTAGCGTCCATATACTAAATGGCCCTGTTGATATGTAAACTTTGATTTTAACATAGCTATTTCCGTGACCAGTCACATGCTAATCTCTCACAATAACATCATGCTAATCTCCTAGTTCCATGCGAATTTCTGACTTTAACACCCTGCTGATCCAACACTTTAACACCGCTATTTCAATGCTCAATTATCCTGTTTGATATGTAAACTCCTTTGTCAAGGCGCTTTACTTCTCCCACCTAGCTTAAAAGACGTTGCGAATCTTAGCAGCGTTCATTGAAGCGCTGTCGTCCTGAGAGTTCTGTTCCTCCACCTGAAGAAGCCTACTTGTGTTGTGGCCAAAACGTCGTGAGAATTTTATTTTTATTATTTTATTTCCATTCTATGTGACTTTAACGAAAGAACCAAGAAGACTTTGTCTTTGTTTGATGAAAATATTACCTTTGGTATGGAGGGCGAGGTCTGTGTCTGATTGCTCTGGAGGTCGACTTTTGCTCTCTACTTCTTCTGGATGCTCTGTCTGAGTGCTCGCGATGTCTTCTAGTCTCGCCTCTGCTCCTTCTGAATGCTCCATCTGAGTGTTTGCGATGTCCTCTTCTCTCGACTCGATCTCTGCTCCTTCAGGATGCTCTGTCCCAGTGCTCGCGATGCCCTGTCGTTTCTCCTCGCTCTCTACTCCTACTGGATGATCTGTCTGAGTGCTCGCAATGTCCTCTGGTCTCGTCTCTGCTCCTTCTGGATACTCCATCTGACTGTTTGCGATGTTCTCTCCTCTCGACTCGATCTCTGCTCCTTCAGGATGCTCCGTCTGAGTGCTTGCGATGCCCTGTCGTCTCTCCTCACTCTCTACTCCTTCTGGATGATCTGTCTGAGTGCTCACGATGTCCTCTGGTCTCGTCTCTGCTCCTTCTGGGTGCTCCATATAAGTGTTCGCGATGTCCTCTCCTCTCGCCTCGATCTCTGCTCCTTCTGGATGCTCCATCTGAGTGCTCGTAGTGTCCTGTTGTCTGGCCTCAATTGGACGCAGCTTCATCTCTCTGTCGAGTTCCACCGTGCACGACTCCACTCGGCTGGGAGGGATGATGATGATGAACTGTTAAACTAAACCATTATTTTTATTTTACCATGTAAGGCCCACTGAGCTAGGAAGCTTTTTTGTAGAATCGACCTGAATATCACAAATTATAACTCAATGAGCGGCTTATCACGTGGAAATTACAGCAGCCAAATACTCTAATCACATGATGATTCTAAATGAGGAGGGAAAAAATCAGGGGACCCGGAGTAAAATCCACACCAACATGGGGAGAGAAAGGAATAGACGCAGACTCCATATAGGCAACAGGCATCGTCAGGTTTGGGATCGAAGCCACTACCTCCTGCATACCAGGGGAGGTAGTTAACATCTAGCCACCACGGCGCCTAAGATACAAGCACAACTAGAATCACAGTTAATAAGTTGAGACAAGACTCAGTATTGACTTGAGTAAAATGTTACGTTGTAAATCCTCCTCCACCCGACACAGCCAATCAATAATCATAATCTGTATTTCTACTGCAGGAGGAGTCCGATGAGCTATGAACCTATTTTCACAGATGTCCAGTAGGTGTAGGGGATTATAAAGTTAGAACATAAAACGATAGCAGTGCTAAGTATAGGAAAGATAATAAAATAAGTAAAGTATATGAGTGCAACTTGCATGAGTACATCAGTTACTGCCAATTTTTCAATACTAAATGCATAACTTGGGGCAAGGCAGCAAAACAACAGTCCCAAACCACACCAAGATAACACAGTCCCTCAATAATATGGGACATAAACGTTGAACTATCGATACACGAGAGGTAAGGATCAAAGTTAAAAGCATGGCTACAGGCTCTCAGTGAGGTGGTGGCACCTTGAACTGTCATCCTCCTGACTCAGTGCCGAGTATTTCTTCGGATGGACGCTGATCCTCCACTGGAAGCAGTCCCACTCGAGTGGCAGTATACAGCATTTCGTTCCATTCAAACGATGCTTGCGTTCCTTCTTCTGCTGGGACAGGAGGATTGGCATTGTGCTGAAGGCAGGGTCCTTCAATGATATCAAACCAGCGGGAAGCGCACACAAGCTGGAAGGCAGTTTCAGCTGCTCAGTGAACTGGCGCCAATAACTGTCCAAGCTCTGCGGTCCTCCATGTATGAAGATTTTATTGGCCAACGGGAAACCAGAACACCATGGAATAGACCCACAAATGCGAGGGGGAAACATTGCGTTCTATTCAGATGGAACAGATAGAGTCCATAATTGTCATACTACATTCTCCTGGAAAGTCAGTGAATGACTCCTCCTCGATACCCACCGTGTTGGATTAATGGACACGAGTGGCACAGCCACCACCACCGTTCTTGTCAAGAAACATAAACGATAATTTTGCAAGCTCCGGTCATCCTCTCATCAGTGGATTTTGGCTAACCATTGAACAAAGACAGTGACCACATCGCGTGCTTTTGGGTGCGCTTGTGCGTCCATCTGGAACCCTCTTCCTTCCAATATGAGAAAGCAATTGGAGCTATGCACTTTTAAATCATTACATTGAAAACTAATTTCTTAAAAACTGCTCTTTGTGTTTAGAAACTTTCCTTCCTTCGCACCTCCAATTAGCACAGTTGGCTACACATGGTGTGAAAGAAGTTCAACATACATACATCTGGACCAGTCCTTGGCCTTCCCTCAAAAAGCCTCAAAAATAGCCAAATGTGATGTAGTAAACATGACAACAATGGAGACAAAGGCGGCCGGGCATGGTGCTGGCCACCTACCCTCTTATGTGCCATTCCGGACTTCACAGGTGCTACTCGCTAACAGCACTTGCCCCAACGGTCGGTTAAAAGCTATATGGGGATCGCTGCCTTCGTCTTGGCGAGGGTTGGGGGCATATGTTACACTTTTTTGCAATGTACGTAGCCAATCATGCTAATCGGAGGTGCGGGACGGAGCAACAGAGGAGAATGGAGCGAAACTCCAAATAACGTTCGACACAAAAACAACAACGACAATAACGATAACACATAAAGTAACTCACCTCCTTAGGGGAGGGCTCAGTAGGCGCCTTGGTCTCACGCGTGCCCCATGATACGTTGTACATGTTGACCAATGAGTAGATGAGCAGCAGCAGGTATCCCGTGGGAATGCAGATGAGGTACAAGAATCCGTGCACGATGCAGAAGAACTCGCGCGGGTGCAGCGCCGCGGCGATGAGATGGATGCCCGCGAGAGTGATGAAGAAGATGCTGCTGGGTGTGAGGATACCGTTCTTGACAATGTCGCCGACCATAGCGAGCAGCGTGCCCGTCATGAGGAACATGTAGATCACGGTCAGCACCATGGCCACCTTAAAAAAAATACCAGGTATAAAGCTCTTTTCAGAAGCCACCTGGCCACAAATGATAGATCAACGAAGTGGCTCATCACGTGGTAATGTATATCAGCAGCCAGATTAAATGCAGAGGGAAGATAGAGATAACACGTGGACTCCAAATACATAACAGGCGTTAAGGTCGGGATAGGGATCGAACCCACGACCTCCTGTATACCATGCGAGGGAGTTTACATCTCGCCATCGCAGGAGGAGACCTTAGCCATCGGCGTCACCATTGTCCTTTTTGTCCAACCACCACCACTTCTTGGGAGTTACTTTGCATTTATTCCGCACTTTTCCACAAAGTCCTCAAGACCCTGCACTTTGCAAACAACAACAAAATAATGATAGCTCATTGTTCTTCTGGGTTCTTTCGGTAAAGTCACGTAGAATGGAGATGAAATAATAAAAATAATAATAACAGAATAAAATTCTCACGACGTTTCGGCCACAACACAAGTAGCCTTCCTCAGGTGAAGAAACAGGACTGTCTGGAAGACAGCGCTTGAGTGAACCCTGCCAAGCATGGCAGCGTCTTTTAAGCTGTGTGGGAGGAACAGAGCACCTTGACAAAGCAGTTTACATATAAATTAGCATGTAACTGGGGGATGAGCATGATGTTGGTGTGAGGGATTAGCACCACGGAGAGAGACGAGCTTTGTTAAGACGGACGAGTCCATCTATGTTCAGAACGGAGGAGGGGGGAGAGGAGTTTAGATATCAACAGTAAATTAGCATGTAACTGGGGGATTGGCATGATGTTAGTATGAGGGATTAACACCACAGAGAGCGACGAGCTTTGTTCAGACGGACGAGTCCATCTGTGTTCGGAACGGAGGAGGGGGAGGAAGAGGAGGAACCCTCAAGACCTTGGGTTTTCGGATGCCTTTGTCCGAACGATCCGCCTACTCTACACCAAGGCGGAGTGCATGATCAAGATCAACGGCGCCCTCACTGCCCCGGTCAAATTCGAGCGAGGAGTGAGACAGGGATGCCCATTGTCGGGCCAACTTTATGCCCTGGCATTAGAGCCTTTCCTGAATCTCATAAGGCGGAGACTCAGCGGCCTGGTGCTGAGGGAACCAAGCATCAAGTTGGTCCTGACGGCATACGCCGACGACGTCCTTCTCATCCTGCGCTCCCTGGCTGATGTCGCCCTGCTGCATGAGTGCCAGGAGGTCTTTTCGAAAGCCTCGTCATCAAAAATGAACTGGCAAAAGTGCAGCGGCCTGCTGGTTGGAGCGTGGGACATGACTGAGTGTCCCTAGAAGGCAAAAGCCATCAATTGGAGCACAACATCGCTGCACCACCTGGGGGGGTTCCTCGGACCAGAGGAGGAACCACCGCAGAGGAACTGGGTCGAGCTGGAGGAGAAGGTGAAGGAGCGGCTGGCCACCTGGAGTCGCCTGTGCAAGTTCCTCACCTTCAGGACAAAGACGTTGGTGGAGAACCAGCTGGTGACGTCCATACTGTGGCACCGACTCTTCTCCCTGCACCCCCCATGAGCCTTGTCAACGCACTTCAGAAGCAAGTCCTCGACTTCTTCTGGTCAGGTGGAGGACATCGGGTCGCGGCTGGGGTCCTGGCCCTGCCACTGGACGAGGGTGGTCACGGGCTGGTGTGCGTGCGGAGTCAGCTGGCCACCTTCCGACTGCAGGCAGCGCAAAAGTTCCTGCACGCCGCCCCTGCACCAGCCTGGAGCGTCACGGCCTCCTTCCTCCTGAAACAGCTGGGGGGTCTGCAGTGCTCCAAGCAACTATTCTACATGGACCTGCAGGGCCTCCCACTGGGACAGCTGCCACCCTTCTACAGAAGCGTCCTGCAGACATGGAGCTCCCTCGCCGTCAGGAGGCTGAACCAACCGTGATCGGCTGAGGATCTGGTCTTCGAACCGATCCTCAGGAACCCACAGACAAAGCTGCCATCCACCACCACCACCCCTGGCATGGAGAGGCGCCTCGCCAACGCGCGGCTCACCAGGATGGGAGATCTGGTGGAGCCTGAAACACGGGGCCGGTGGATCGGACCAGCAGACGTGGCCACAAAGACAGGGCTGCAGTCGCTCCGGGTGGCTGCCCGGATCCTGGCCGAAGCCAAGGGGGCCTTCTCAGTGGCAGCGGGGGAGAACGCCCCCCATCGGCGTTGGGGATGACGAGGCCCCTCTCGATCCCCCTCCACCGGAGCTCTCAGTCGTGCCACTGCATCGCCAATGCCGACAAACGAAGGCGGATCACAACCTGTGCCGGCTAGAAGACCTACCGGAGGTGGCCTTCGCAAATGTAAAGAGGAAGGTTCTCTACTCCTACATGGTCCGGTTCCACCAACGGACACCCTGAGGAGCCACAAGGACCATGCCTGGAGGAAAGCCCTGCCCTGCGTCTCTCCGGAGAGGCCTCGCTGGAGGTAACTCTACTGCAGACCGACGTACAACCGCATCGGCGACCTCAGCTGGAGCATCGCCCACGGCACCGTCACCACCAACGTCTCCCTGGCGCGCTTCACCGACACGTCCCCGGAGTGCCGGTTCTGCGGTAAAGTGGAGACGGTGGCGCACCAGTATGTGGAGTGCAAGAGCCTGGACTCGCTGTTCAAGGTCCTGAGAAACATCCTCCTAAGGTTCAGCCTCCACTTCTCCCCGACGGTCCTCTTCTTTGGATACCCGAAAGGGCAACAGACCCCAACATCTTCAGGGGCTGGTCAACGTGCTCTTCGGCTACGCCAAGCTCGCCATATACAGGGCAAGGAAGGTGGCCCTGGAGGGGCAACGTCCAGCCAGCAGCCTGGGCATCTTCCACGCTCTGGTCGGATCAGGGTGTGGCTGGAGTTCCACTACACGCGGCTGACCCACGCCGTGCCGGCCTTCAAGGAGCAGTGGGCGCTGGAGGAGGCCGTGTGCTCGGTGGCAGATGACGGAGAGCTCTGCATGCAGATCTAAGCTACCCGTCGTAGGCCGTTTGACTGTGGGAAGTGCAGCGTGCCGATGCAGCACTTGTCGTAGTTATAAAGAAAAAAAAGAGAGCGAGAGAGAGGCAAATGGAGTAGGAAGAGAGGGGGTAGAGAGAGAGGAGAGGCAGAGAGGGGGGTAGAGAGAGAGGGGGGCAGAGAGGGGGGTAAAGAGAGAGGGAAGGGAAAGAAAAACAAGTATATTTTGGGTCTTTCATTTAAAAAGGGGGGGTTACATTAAGCAAAGCATAACAAAAAAAAACCGAAATGATGAACGTAGCAAAGTGCCGACTACACCGGGAGGGTGGGGGGAGAGGGTGGGGGGGAGAGGGTGGGGGGGGGAGAGGGTGGGGGGGGGGAGAGGGTGGGGGGGGGAGAGGGTGGGGGGGGGAGAGGGTGGGGGGGGAGAGGGTGGGGGGGGGAGAGGGTGGGGGGGGGAGAGGGTGGGGGGGGGGGAGAGGGTGGGGGGGGGAGAGGGTGGGGGGGGGAGAGGGTGGGGGGGGGAGAGGGTGGGGGGGGGAGAGGGTGGGGGGGGGAGAGGGTGGGGGGGGGAGAGGGTGGGGGGGGGGAGAGGGTGGGGGGGGGGAGAGGGTGGGGGGGGGAGAGGGTGGGGGGGGGAGAGGGTGGGGGGGGGAGAGGGTGGGGGGGGGGAGAGGGTGGGGGGGGGAGAGGGTGGGGGGGGGGAGAGGGTGGGGGGGGGGAGAGGGTGGGGGGGGGGGAGAGGGTGGGGGGGGGGGAGAGGGTGGGGGGGGGGGAGAGGGTGGGGGGGGGGAGAGGGTGGGGGGGGGGAGAGGGTGGGGGGGGGGAGAGGGTGGGGGGGGGGGAGAGGGTGGGGGGGGGGAGAGGGTGGGGGGGGGGAGAGGGTGGGGGGGGGGGGAGAGGGTGGGGGGGGGGGGGAGAGGGTGGGGGGGGGGAGAGGGTGGGGGGGGGGAGAGGGTGGGGGGGGGGAGAGGGTGGGGGGGGGAGAGGGTGGGGGGGGGGAGGGGGAGGGGGGGGGGAGAGGGTGGGGGGGGGGGAGAGGGTGGGGGGGGGGAGGGGGTGGGGGGTGGGGGGAGGGTGGGGGGGGGGGAGGGTGGGGGGGGGGGGGAGGGTGGGGGGGGGGGAGGGTGGGGGGGGGGGGAGGGTGGGGGGGGGGGGAGGGTGGGGGGGGGGGAGGGTGGGGGGGGGGAGGGTGGGGGGGGGGGGGAGGGTGGGGGGGGGGAGAGGGTGGGGGGGGGGAGAGGGTGGGGGGGGGAGAGGGTGGGGGGGGGGAAGAGGGTGGGGGGGGGGAAGAGGGTGGGGGGGGGGGAGAGGGTGGGGGGGGGGGAGAGGGTGGGGGGGGGGAGAGGGTGGGGGGGGAGAGGGTGGGGGGGGGGAGAGGGTGGGGGTGGGGGGGGGGAGAGGGTGGGGGGGGGAGAGGGTGGGGGGGGAGAGGGTGGGGGGGGGGAGAGGGTGGGGGGGGGAGAGGGTGGGGGGGGGGAGAGGGTGGGGGGGGGGAGAGGGTGGGGGGGGGAGAGGGTGGGGGGGGGAGAGGGTGGGGGGGGGGAGAGGGTGGGGGGGGGAGAGGGTGGGGGGGGGGAGAGGGTGGGGGGGGAGAGGGTGGGGGGGGGGGAGAGGGTGGGGGGGGGGGAGAGGGTGGGGGGGGGGGAGAGGGTGGGGGGGGGGGAGAGGGTGGGGGGGGGGAGAGGGTGGGGGGGGGGAGAGGGTGGGGGGGGGGAGAGGGTGGGGGGGGGGAGAGGGTGGGGGGGGGGGAGAGGGTGGGGGGGGGGGGAGAGGGTGGGGGGGGGGGGGAGAGGGTGGGGGGGGGGGAGAGGGTGGGGGGGGGGGAGAGGGTGGGGGGGGGGGAGGGGGAGAGGGTGGGGGGGGGGAGAGGGTGGGGGGGGGGGAGAGGGTGGGGGGGGGGGAGAGGGTGGGGGGGGGGGTGGAGAGGGTGGGGGGGGGGAGAGGGTGGGGGGGGGGGAGAGGGTGGGGGGGGGGGGAGAGGGTGGGGGGGGGAGAGGGTGGGGGGGGGGAGAGGGTGGGTGGGCGCGAAGGGTGGGGGGCGGGAGAGGGTGGGGGGGGGGAGAGGGTGGGGGGGGGGGAGAGGGTGGGGGGGGGGGAGGGAGGGGTGGGGGGGGGGGGGAGAGGGTGGGGGGGGGGGAGAGGGTGGGGGGGGGAGAGGGTGGGGGGGGGAACGTGGGGGGGGAGGGTGGGGGGGGGGGAGAGGGTGGGGGGGGGGGGAGAGGGGGGGGGGGGGGCGGAGAGGGTGGGGGGGGGGGAGAGGGTGGGGGGGGGGGAGAGGGTGGGGGGGGGGGAGAGGGTGGGGGGGGGGGAGAGGGTGGGGGGGGGGGGGAGAGGGTGGGGGGGGGGGAGAGGGTGGGGGGGGGGGAGAGGGTGGGGGAGAGGGTGGGGGAGAGGGTGGGGGGGGGGGAGAGGGTGGGGGGGGGGGGAGAGGGTGGGGGGGGGGGAGAGGGTGGGGGGGGGGAGAGGGTGGGGGGGGGGGAGAGGGTGGGGGGGGGGGAGAGGGTGGGGGGGGGGGAGAGGGTGGGGGGGGGGGAGAGGGTGGGGGGGGGGGAGAGGGTGGGGGGGGGGGAGAGGGTGGGGGGGGGGGGAGAGGGTGGGGGGGGGGGGAGAGGGTGGGGGGGGGGGAGGGGTGGGGGGGGGGGGGAGAGGGTGGGGGGGGGGGAGAGGGTGGGGGGGGGGAGAGGGTGGGGGGGGGGGAGAGGGTGGGGGGGGGGGAGAGGGTGGGGGGGGGAGAGGGTGGGGGGGGGGAGAGGGTGGGGGGGGGGGGAGAGGGTGGGGGGGGGGGGGAGAGGGTGGGGGGGGGGGAGAGGGTGGGGGGGGGGAGAGGGTGGGGGGGGGGGAGAGGGTGGGGGGGGGGGAGAGGGTGGGGGGGGGGGGAGAGGGTGGGGGGGGGGAGAGGGTGTGACGCTACCATCTGAGGGATTATGACTGAACGCCTCTAAGTCCGAATCCCCCCTAGACGCGACGATACTGTTGCGCCCGGATCTTAGGTTGGCCATTCATAGCCGGGTCGATTTCTGCCCGGTGCGGAATGTCGCAAGACAATGGATCGCGGTGCTGCCGCAAGCGTTCAGTGGCCCTCTCCTCAGTCGCTCGACAGCACGTTCGCGGGGAAGCTGTGTGGCAAATCATTCGTAAACGACCTGGTTCTGGCTCGGGGTTTCGTAAGTAGCAGAGCAGCTTTCTCGCTGCGATCTACTGAAAGTCAGCCCTCGAGACAAGGCTTTGTCCTGGCGCCACCCATGGGCACCGCGGCTCCTAAAAGAACCCATACGCACTCATGTGACAATTATTCTTCGTCCTAAAAGAGCACGCCGACATCCCCGTGGGATACTGGAGGTCTCGGCGGACTTTGCTCGGTGGGAAAAAAACGGTTAGGGGAGCCGCCTGGCCGTGCTCTGGGTGTCTGTCAAAGTGCAATTTTTCACCTGCAAATTCCTATGTCGGGGGTAGCAACGCGAAAATGACCCGTTTTCCCATTCAGAATCAGAATCAGAAAGGGTTTTATTCGCCATGAAAGTTCACACCGACACGGAATTTACTTTGGCAGGATGGTGCATACATTCAACATATAGGAATCTAAAATCTTAAATAAGTTTTAAACAAGTCTTATACTATAATAATAAGGCTTATAAGTCTAACTAACACCAAGGGGCTGAAGTATATAAAATTTAATAAATATCGAATATAAAATAGCTTTA
>NW_027423235.1:1324266-1336688 GCF_048934315.1 Petromyzon marinus
CCTCCTCCTGGTCCTACTCCTCCTCCTGCTCCTCCTTCTCCTGCTCCTCCTCCTGCTCCTCCTGCTCCTCCTGCTCCTCCTCCTGCTCCTCCTGCTCCTCATCCTGCTCCTCCTCCTGCTCCTCCTCCTGCTCCTCCTCCACCTGCTTCTCCTCCTGCTCCTTCTCCTGCTCCTCCTCCTGCTCCTCCTCCTGCTCCTCCTCGTACTCCTGCTCCTCCTGCTCCTCCTCCTGCTCCTCCTGCTCCTCCTCCTGCTCCTCTTCCTGCTCCTCCTCCTGCTCCTCCTGCTCCTCCTCCTGCTCCTCCTACTGCTCCTCCTGCTCATCCTCCTCCTGCTCATCCTGCTCCTCCTCCTGCTCCTCCTCCTGCCCCTCCTCCTCCTGCTCCTCCTCCTGTTCCTCCTCCTGCTCATCCTCCTGCTCCTCCTCCTGCTCCTCCTCCTGCTCCTCCTAATCCTGCTCCTCTTCCTCCTGCTCCTCCTCCTGTTCCTCCTCCTGCTCCTCCTGCTCCTCCTCCTGCTCCTCCTCCTACTCCTCTTCCTCCTGCTCCATCTCCTCCTGCTCCTCCTCCTGCTCCTCCTACTGCTCCTCCTGCTCCTCCTCCTGCAACTCCTCCTGCTCCTCCTCCTGCTCCTCCTGCTCCTCCTCATCCTGCTCATCCTTCTTCTCCTGCTCCTCCTCCTGCTCCTCCTCCTGCTCCTCCTCCTGCTCCTCATCCTGCTCCTCCTGCTCCGCCTCCTGCTCCTGTTCCTCCTGCTCCTGCTCCTCCTTCTCCTGCTCCTCCTCCTGCTCCTCCTCCTGCTCCTCCTGCTCCTCCTCCTGCTCCTCCTCCTGCTCCACCTCCTGCTCCTCCTCCTGCTCCTCCTGCTTCTCCTCCTGCTCCTCCTCCTGCTCAACCTCGTCCTCTTGCTCCTCCTCCTGCTCCTCCTCCTCCTGCTCCTTCTCCTGCTCCTTCTCCTCCTGCTCCTCCTCCTGCTCCTCCTCCTGCTCCTCCTGCTCCTCCTGCTCCTCCTCCTGCTCCTCCTGCTCCTCCTGCTCCACTTCCTCCTGCTCCTCCTCCTGCTCCTGCTCCTCCTGCTCCTCCTCATCCTGCTCATCCTTCTCCTGCTCCTGCTCCTCCTCCTGCTCCTCCTCCTGCTCCTCCTGCTCCTGCTGCTCCTCCTCCTCTTCCTCCTGCTCCTCCTCCTGCTCCTCCTCCTGTTCCTCCTGCTCCTCCTCCTGCTCCACCTTCTCCTGCTCCTCCTGCTCCTCCTGCTCCTACTCCTCCTCCTGCTCCTCCTTCCCCTGCTTCTCCTCCTGCACCTCCTCCTCCTGCTCCTCCTCCTGCTCCTCCTCCTGCTCAACCTCCTCCTCCTGCTCCTCCTCCTGCTCAACCTCATCCTCTTGCTCCTCCTCCTGCTCCTCCTGCTCTTACTCCTGGTCCTACTCCTGCTCCTGCTCCTCCTGCTCCTTCTCCTCCTGCTCCTCCTGCTCCTCCTCCTGCTCCTCCTCCTGGTCCTCCTGCTCCTCCTCCTGCTCCTCCTGCTCCTCCACCTGCTTCTCCTGCTCCTCCTCCTGCTCCTCCTGCTCCTGCTCCTCCTCCTGCTCCTCCTCCTGCTCCTCCTCCTGCTCCTCCTCCTGCTCCTCCTCCTGCTCCTACTGCTCCTCCTGCTCATCCTCCTCCTGCTCATCCTCCTGCTCCTCCTCCTGCCCCTCCTCCTCCTGTTCCTCCTGCTCATCCTCCTCCTACTCCTCCTGCTCCTCCTCCTGCTCCTCCTGCTCCTCCTGCTCCACCTCCTCCTCCTGCTCCTCCTCCTGCTCCTCCTGCTCCTCCTCCTGCTGCTCCTGCTCCTCCTAATCCTGCTCCTCTTCCTCCTGCTCCTCCTCCTGCTCCTCCTGCTCCTCCTGCTCCTCCTGCTCCTCCTCCTGCTCCTCCTGCTCCACCTCCTCCTGCTCCTCCTCCTCCTGCTCCACCTCCTCCTGCTCCTCCTCCTGCTCCTCCTCCTGCTCCTCCTCCTGCTCCTCCTCCTGCTGCTCCTCCTGTTCCTCCTGCTCCTGCTGCTCCTCCTGCTCCTGCTGCTCCTCCTCCTGCTCCTCCTCATCCTGCTCATCCTGCTCCTCCTCCTGCTCCTCCTCCAGCTCCTGCTCCTCCTCCTACTGCTCCTGCTCCTCCTCCTGTTCCTCCTCCTGCTCCTCCTCCTGCTCCACCTCCTGCTCCTACTGCTCCTCCTGCTCCTCCTGCTCATCCTCCTCCTGCTCATCCTCCTCCTGCTCCTCCTCCTGCTCCTCCTCCTGCCCCTCCTCCTCCTGCTCCTCCTCCTGTTCCTCCTCCTCCTGCTCATCCTCCTGCTCCTCCTCATCCTGCTCATCCTTCTCCTGCTCCTCCTGCTCCTCCTCCTGCTCCTCCTCCTGCTCCTCCTGCTCCTCCTGCTCCTCCTCCTGCTGCTCCTCCTCCTCTTCCTCCTGCTCCTCCTCCTGCTCCTCCTCCTCCTGTTCCTCCTCCTGCTCCTCCTCCTGCTCCTCCTGCTGCTCAACCTCATCCTCTTGCTCCTCCTCCTGCTCCTCCTGGTCCTCCTCCTGGTCCTACTCCTCCTCCTGCTCCTCCTGCTCCTCCTGCTCCTCCTCCTGCTCCTCCTGCTCCTCCTGCTCCTCCTCCTGTTCCTCCTCCTCCTGCTCATCCTCCTGCTCCTCCTCAACCTGCTCATCCTTCTCCTGCTCCTCCTGCTCCTCCTCCTGCTCCTCCTCCTGCTCCTCCTCCTGCTCTTCCTCCTGCTCCTCCTTCTCCTGCTCCTGCTCCTCCTCCTGCTGCTCCTCTTCCTCCTGCTCCTCCTGCTCCTCCTGTTCCTCCTGCTCTTCCTCCTGCTCCTCCTGCTGCTCAACCTCATCCTCTTGCTCCTCCTCCTGCTCCTCCTGGTCCTCCTCCTGGTCCTACTCCTCCTCCTGCTCCTCCTGCTCCTCCTCCTGCTCCTCCTGCTCCTCCTCCTGCTCCTCCTCCTGGTCCTCCTCCTGCTCCTGCTCCTCATCCTGCTCCTCCTGCTCCTCCTCCTGCTCCTCCACCTGCTTCTCTTGCTCCTCCTGCTCCTCCTCCTGCTCCTCCTCCTGCTCCTCCTCGTGCTCCTCCTCCTCCTCCTCCTGCTCCTCCTGCTCCTCCTCCTCCTACTGCTCCTACTGCTCCTCCTGCTCATCCTCCTGCTCATCCTCCTCCTGCTCCTCCTCCTGCTCCTCCTCCTGCCCCTCCTGCTCCTCCTCCTGTTCCTCCTCCTCCTGCTCATCCTCCTCCTGCTCCTCCTCCTGCTCCTCCTCCTGCTCCTCCTAATCCTGCTCCTCTTCCTCCTGCTCCTCCTCCTGTTCCTCCTTCTGCTCCTCCTGCTCCTCCTCCTGCTCAACCTCATCCTCTTGCTCCTCCTCCTGCTCCTCCTGCTCCTCCTCCTGGTCCTACTCCTCCTCCTGCTCCTCCTCCTGCTCCTCCTACTGCTCCTGCTCCTCCTGCTGCTCCTCCTCCTGTTCCTCCTGCTCCTCCTCCTGTTCCTCCTCCTCCTGCTCCTCCTCCTGCTCCTCCTCCTGCTCCTCCTCGTCCTCCTGCTCCTCCTTCTCCTGCTCCTCCTCCTGCACCTCCTGCTCCTCCTCCTGCTCCTCCTCCTGCTCAACCTCATCCTCTTGCTCCTCCTCCTGCTCCTCCTCCTGCTCCTGCTGCTCAACCTCATCCTCTTGCTCCTCCTGCTCCTCCTCCTGGTCCTACTCCTCCTCCTGCTCCTCCTTCTCCTGCTCCTCCTCCTGCTCCTCCTGCTCCTCCTGCTCCTCCTCCTGGTCCTCCTCCTGCTCCTCATCCTGCTCCTCCTGCTCCTCCTCCTGCTCCTCCTCCACCTGCTTCTCCTCCTGCTCCTTCTCCTGCTCCTCCTCCTGCTCCTCCTCCTGCTCCTCCTCGTATTCCTGCTCCTCCTGCTCCTCCTCCTGCTCCTCCTGCTCCTCCTGCTCCTCCTCTTCCTGCTCCTCCTCCTGCTCCTCCTCCTCCTGCTCCTCCTCCTGCTCCTCCTACTGCTCCTCCTGCTCATCCTCCTCCTGCTCATCCTCCTCCTCCTGCTCCTCCTCCTGCTCCTCCTCCTGCCCCTCCTCCTCCTGCTCCTCCTCCTGTTCCTCCTCCTGCTCATCCTCCTCCTCCTGCTCCTCCTCCTGCTCCTCCTCCTGCTCCTCCTAATCCTGCTCCTCTTCCTCCTGCTCCTCCTCCTGTTCCTCCTCCTGCTCCTCCTCCTGCTCCTCCTCCTACTCCTCTTCCTCCTGCTCCATCTCCTCCTGCTCCTCCTCCTGCTCCTCCTCCTGCTCCTCCTCCTGCTCCTCCTCCTGCTCCTCCTCCTGCAACTGCTCCTCCTCCTGCTCCTCCTGCTCCTCCTCATCTTGCTCATCCTTCTCCTCCTCCTGCTACTCCTTCTGCTCCTCCTCCTGCTCCTCCTCCTGCTCCTCATCCTGCTCCGCCTCCTGCTCCTGTTCCTCCTGCTCCTCCTCCTGCTCCTCCTGCTCCTCCTTCTCCTGCTCCTCCTGCTCCTCCTGCTCCTCCTCCTGCTCCTCCTGCTCCACCTCCTGCTCCTCCTGCTCCTCCTGCTCCTCCTCCTGCTCCTCCTCCTGCTCCTCCTCTTGCTCAACCTCGTCCTCTTGCTCCTCCTCCTGCTCCTCCTCCTCCTGCTCCTTCTGCTCCTTCTCCTCCTGCTCCTCCTCCTGCTCCTCCTGCTCCTCCTGCTCCTCCTCCTGCTCCACTTCCTCCTGCTCCTCCTCCTGCTCCTCCTCCTGCTCCTCCTCCTGCTCCTCCTCCTGCTCCTCCTCATCCTGCTCATCCTTCTCCTGCTCCTGCTCCTCCTCCTGCTCCTCCTCCTGCTCCTCCTCCTGCTCCTCCTCCTGCTCCTCCTGCTCCTGCTGCTCCTCTTCCTCCTGCTCCTCCTCCTGCTCTTCCTCCTGTTCCTCCTGCTCCTCCTCCTGCTCCTCCTGCTCCTACTCCTCCTCCTGCTCCTCCTTCCCCTGCTCCTCCTCCTCCTGCACCTCCTGCTCCTCCTCCTGCTCCTCCTCCTGCTCCTCCTGCTCCTCCTGCTCCTCCTCCTGCTCCTCCTGCTCCACTTCCTCCTGCTCCTCCTCCTGCTCCTGCTCCTGCTCCTCCTGCTCCTCCTCATCCTGCTCATCCTTCTCCTGCTCCTGCTCCTCCTCCTGCTCCTCCTCCTGATCCTCCTCCTGCTCCTCCTGCTCCTGCTGCTCCTCCTCCTCTTCCTCCTGCTCCTCCTCCTGCTCCTCCTCCTGTTCCTCCTGCTCCTCCTCCTGCTCCACCTTCTCCTGCTCCTCCTGCTCCTCCTGCTCCTACTCCTCCTCCTGCTCCTCCTTCCCCTGCTTCTCCTCCTGCACCTCCTCCTCCTGCTCCTCCTCCTGCTCCTCCTCCTGCTCAACCTCATCCTCTTGCTCCTCCTCCTGCTCCTCCTCCTGCTCCTCCTCCTGCTCAACCTCATCCTCTTGCTCCTCCTCCTGCTCCTCCTGCTCTTCCTCCTGGTCCTACTCCTGCTCCTGCTCCTCCTGCTCCTTCTCCTCCTGCTCCTCCTGCTCCTGCTCCTCCTCCTGGTCCTCCTGCTCCTCCTCCTGCTCCTCCTCCACCTGCTTCTCCTGCTCCTCCTCCTGCTCCTCCTGCTCCTGCTCCTCCTCCTGCTCCTCCTGCTCCTCCTCCTGCTCCTCCTCCTGCTCCTACTGCTCCTCCTGCTCATCCTCCTCCTGCTCATCCTCCTGCTCCTCCTCCTGCCCCTCCTCCTCCTGTTCCTCCTGCTCATCCTCCTCCTACTCCTCCTCCTGCTCCTCCTCCTGCTCCTCCTGCTCCTCCTGCTCCTCCTGCTCCACCTCCTCCTCCTGCTCCTCCTCCTGCTCCTCCTCCTGCTCCTCCTGCTCCTCCTCCTGCTGCTCCTGCTCCTCCTAATCCTGCTCCTCTTCCTCCTGCTCCTCCTCCTGCTCCTCCTGCTCCTCCTCCTGCTCCTCCTGCTCCTCCTGCTCCACCTCCTCCTGCTCCTCCTCCTGCTCCTCCTCCTGCTCCACCTCCTCCTGCTCCTCCTCCTGCTCCTCCTCCTGCTGCTCCTCCTGTTCCTCCTGCTCCTGCTGCTCCTCCTGCTGCTCCTGCTGCTCCTCCTCCTGCTCCTCCTCATCCTGCTCATCCTGCTCCTCCTCCTGCTCCTCCTCCTGCTCCTGCTCCTCCTCCTACTGCTCCTGCTCCTCCTCCTGTTCCTCCTCCTGCTCCTCCTCCTGCTCCACCTCCTGCTCCTACTGCTCCTCCTGCTCCTCCTGCTCATCCTCCTCCTGCTCATCCTCCTCCTGCTCCTCCTCCTGCTCCTCCTCCTGCCCCTCCTCCTGCTCCTCCTCCTGTTCCTCCTCCTCCTGCTCATCCTCCTGCTCCTCCTCATCCTGCTCATCCTTCTCCTGCTCCTCCTGCTCCTCCTCCTGCTCCTCCTCCTGCTCCTTCTCCTGCTCCTCGTCCTCCTGCTGCTCCTCCTCCTCTTCCTCCTGCTCCTCCTCCTGCTCCTCCTCCTCCTGTTCCTCCTCCTGCTCCTCCTCCTGCTCCTCCTGCTGCTCAACCTCATCCTCTTGCTCCTCCTCCTGCTCCTCCTGGTCCTCCTCCTGGTCCTACTCCTCCTCCTGCTCCTCCTGCTCCTCCTGCTCCTCCTCCTGCTCCTCCTGCTCCTCCTGCTCCTCCTCCTGTTCCTCCTCCTCCTGCTCATCCTCCTGCTCCTCCTCATCCTGCTCATCCTTCTCCTGCTCCTCCTGCTCCTCCTCCTGCTCCTCCTCCTGCTCCTCCTCCTGCTCTTCCTCCTGCTCCTCCTTCTCCTGCTCCTGCTCCTCCTCCTCCTGCTGCTCCTCTTCCTCCTGCTCCTCCTGCTCCTCCTGTTCCTCCTGCTCTTCCTCCTGCTCCTCCTGCTGCTCAACCTCATCCTCTTGCTCCTCCTCCTGCTCCTCCTGGTCCTCCTCCTGGTCCTACTCCTCCTCCTGCTCCTCCTCCTGCTCCTCCTGCTCCTGCTCCTCCTCCTGGTCCTCCTCCTGCTCCTCCTCCTGCTCCTCATCCTGCTCCTCCTGCTCCTCCTCCTGCTCCTCCTCCACCTGCTTCTCTTGCTCCTCCTGCTCCTGCTCCTCCTCCTGCTCCTCCTCGTGCTCCTCCTGCTCCTCCTGCTCCTCCTCCTGCTCCTCCTACTGCTCCTCCTACTGCTCCTCCTGCTCATCCTCCTGCTCATCCTCCTCCTGCTCCTCCTCCTGCTCCTCCTCCTGCCCCTCCTGCTCCTCCTCCTGTTCCTCCTCCTCCTGCTCATCCTCCTCCTGCTCCTCCTCCTGCTCCTCCTAATCCTGCTCCTCTTCCTCCTGCTCCTCCTCCTGTTCCTCCTTCTGCTCCTCCTGCTCCTCCTCCTGCTCAACCTCATCCTCTTGCTCCTCCTCCTGCTCCTCCTGCTGCTCCTCCTGGTCCTACTCCTCCTCCTGCTCCTGCTCCTCCTCCTGCTCCTCCTACTGCTCCTGCTCCTCCTCCTGCTGCTCCTCCTCCTGTTCCTCCTGCTCCTCCTCCTGTTCCTCCTCCTCCTGCTCCTCCTCCTGCTCCTCCTCCTGCTCCTCCTCCTGCTCCTCCTCGTCCTCCTGCTCCTCCTTCTCCTGCTCCTCCTCCTGCACCTCCTCCTGCTCCTCCTCCTGCTCCTCCTCCTGCTCAACCTCATCCTCTTGCTCCTCCTCCTGCTCCTCCTCCTGCTCCTGCTGCTCAACCTCATCCTCTTGCTCCTCCTCCTGCTCCTCCTGCTCCTCCTCCTGGTCCTACTCCTCCTGCTCCTCCTTCTCCTGCTCCTCCTCCTGCTCCTCCTGCTCCTCCTGCTCCTTCCTCCTGCTCCTCATCCTGCTCCTCCTGCTCCTCCTCCTGCTCCTCCTCCACCTGCTTCTCCTCCTGCTCCTTCTCCTGCTCCTCCTCCTGCTCCTCCTCCTGCTCCTCCTCGTATTCCTGCTCCTCCTGCTCCTCCTCCTGCTCCTCCTGCTCCTCCTCTTCCTGCTCCTCCTCCTGCTCCTCCTCCTCCTGCTCCTCCTCCTGCTCCTCCTACTGCTCCTGCTCATCCTCCTCCTGCTCATCCTCCTCCTGCTCCTCCTCCTGCTCCTCCTCCTGCCCCTCCTCCTCCTGCTCCTCCTGTTCCTCCTCCTGCTCATCCTCCTCCTCCTGCTCCTCCTCCCTGCTCCTCCTCCTGCTCCTCCTAATCCTGCTCCTCTTCCTCCTGCTCCTCCTCCTGTTCCTCCTCCTGCTCCTCCTGCTCCTCCTCCTGCTCCTCCTCCTACTCCTCTTCCTCCTGCTCCATCTCCTCCTGCTCCTCCTCCTGCTCCTCCTCCTGCTCCTCCTCCTGCTCCTCCTCCTGCAACTCCTCCTGCTCCTCCTCCTGCTCCTGCTGCTCCTCCTCATCCTGCTCATCCTTCTCCTCCTCCTGCTCCTCCTCCTGCTCCTCCTCCTGCTCCTCCTCCTGCTCCTCATCCTGCTCCGCCTCCTGCTCCTGTTCCTCCTGCTCCTCCTCCTGCTCCTCCTGCTCCTCCTTCTCCTGCTCCTCCTGCTCCTCCTCCTGCTCCTCCTGCTCCTCCTCCTGCTCCTCCTGCTCCTCCTGCTCCACCTCCTGCTCCTCCTGCTCCTCCTCCTGCTCCTGCTCCTCCTCCTGCTCCTCCTCTTGCTCAACCTCGTCCTCTTGCTCCTCCTCCTGCTCCTCCTCCTCCTGCTCCTTCTGCTCCTTCTCCTCCTGCTCCTCCTCCTGCTCCTCCTCCTGCTCCTCCTGCTCCTCCTGCTCCTCCCTGCTCCTCCTCCTGCTCCTCCTCCTGCTCCACTTCCTCCTGCTCCTCCTCCTGCTCCTCCTCCTGCTCCTCCTCCTGCTCCTCCTCCTGCTCCTCCTCATCCTGCTCATCCTTCTCCTGCTCCTCCTCCTGCTCCTCCTCCTGCTCCTCCTCCTGCTCCTCCTCCTGCTCCTCCTGCTCCTGCTGCTCCTCCTCCTCTTCCTCCTGCTCCTCCTCCTGCTCCTCCTCCTGTTCCTCCTGCTCCTCCTCCTGCTCCTACTCCTCCTCCTGCTCCTCCTTCCCCTGCTCCTCCTCCTCCTGCACCTCCTGCTCCTCCTCCTGCTCAACCTCATCCTCTTGCTCGTCCTCCTGCTCCTGCTCCTCCTCCTGCTCAACCTCATCCTCTTGCTCCTCCTCCTGCTCCTCCTGCTCCTCCTGGTCCCTACTCCTGCTCCTGCTCCTCCTGCTCCTTCTCCTCCTGCTCCTCCTGCTCCTCCTCCTGCTCCTCCTCCTGGTCCTCCTGCTCCTGCTCCTGCTCCTCCTCCTGCTCCTCCACCTGCTTCTCCTCCTGCTCCTCCTGCTCCTCCTCCTGCTCCTCCTGCTCGTGCTCCTGCTCCTCCTCCTGCTCCTCCTCTTCCTGCTCCTCCTCCTGCTCCTCCTGCTCCTACTGCTCCTCCTGCTCCTCCTGCTCATCCTCTTCCTGCTCATCCTCCTGCTCCTTCTCCTGCCCCTCCTCCTCCTGTTCCTCCTCCTCCTCCTGCTCATCCTCCTCCTACTCCTCCTCCTGCTCCTCCTGCTCCTCCTGCTCCTCCTGCTCCTCCTCCTGCTCCACCTCCTCCTCCTGCTCCTCCTCCTGCTCCTCCTGCTCCTCCTGCTCCTAATCCTGCTCCTCTTCCTCCTGCTCCTCCTCCTGCTCCTCCTCCTGCTCCTCCTGCTCCACCTCCTTCTGCTCCTCCTGCTCCACCTCCTCCTGCTCCTCCTCCTCCTGCTCCTCCTCCTGCTCCACCTCCTCCTGCTCCTCCTGCTCCTCCTGCTCCTCCTAATCCTGCTCCTCTTCCTCCTGCTCCTCCTCCTGCTCCTCCTCCTGCTCCTCCTCCTGCTCCTCCTGCTCCACCTCCTTCTGCTCCTCCTGCTCCACCTCCTCCTGCTCCTCCTCCTGCTCCTCCCTCCTGCTCCTCCTCCTGCTGCTCCTCCTCCTGTTCCTCCTGCTCCTGCTGCTCCTCCTGCTCCTCCTCCTCCTGCTCCTCCTCCTGCTCCTGCTCCTCCTCCTGCTCCTCCTCCTGCTCCTGCTCCTCCTCCTACTGCTCCTGCTCCTCCTCCTGTTCCTCCTCCTCCTGCTCCTCCTCCTGCTCCACCTCCTGCTCCTCCTGCTCCTCCTACTGCTCCTCCTGCTCATCCTGCTCATCCTCCTCCTGCTCCTCCTCCTGCTCCTCCTCCTGCCCCTCCTCCTCCTGCTCCTCCTCCTGTTCCTCCTCCTCCTGCTCATCCTCCTGCTCCTCCTCATCCTGCTCATCCTTCTCCTGCTCCTCCTGCTCCTCCTCCTGCTCCTCCTCCTGCTCCTCCTCCTGCTCTTCCCTCCTGCTCCTCCTTCTCCTGCTCCTCCTGCTGCTCCTCCTCCTCTTCCTCCTGCTCCTCCTGCTCCTCCTCCTCCTGTTCCTCCTCCTGCTCCTCCTCCTGCTCCTCCTGCTGCTCAACCTCATCCTCTTGCTCCTCCTCCTGCTCCTCCTGGTCCTCCTCCTGGTCCTACTCCTCCTCCTGCTCCTCCTCCTCCTGCTCCTCCTGCTCCTCCTCCTGCTCCTCCTGCTCCTCCTCCTGCTCCTCCTCCTGTTCCTCCTCCTCCTGCTCATCCTCCTGCTCCTCCTCATCCTGCTTATCCTTCTCCTGCTCCTCCTGCTCCTCCTCCTGCCCCTCCTCCTGCTCGCTCCTCCTCCTGCTCTTCCTCCTGCTCCTCCTGCTCCTGCTCCTCCTCCTCCTCCTGCTCCTCCTCCTCTTCCTCCTGCTCCTCCTCCTGCTCCTCCTCCTCCTGTTCCTCCTGCTCCTCCTCCTGCTCCTCCTGCTGCTCAACCTCATCCTCTTGCTCCTCCTCCTGCTCCTCCTGGTCCTCCTCCTGGTCCTACTCCTCCTCCTGCTCCTCCTGCTCCTCCTGCTCCTTCTCCTCCTGCTCCTCCTGCTCCTCCTCCTGCTCCTCCTGCTCCTCCTCCTGGTCCTCCTCCTGCTCCTCCTCCTGCTCCTCATCCTGCTCCTCCTGCTCCTCCTCCTGCTCCTCCTCCACCTGCTTCTCTTGCTCCTCCTGCTCCTCCTCCTGGTCCTCCTCCTGCTCCTCCTCGTGCTCCTCCTCCTCCTGCTCCTCCTGCTCCTCCTCCTGCTCCTGCTCCTCCTGCTCCTCCTGCTCATCCTCCTGCTCATCCTCCTCCTGCTCCTCCTCCTGCTCCTGCTCCTCCTCCTGCCCCTCCTCCTCCTGCTCCTCCTCCTGTTCCTCCTCCTCCTGCTCATCCTCCTCCTGCTCCTCCTCCTGCTCCTCCCTCCTGCTCCTCCTAATCCTGCTCCTCTTCCTCCTGCTCCTCCTCCTGTTCCTGCTCCTCCTGCTCCTCCTGCTGCTCCTCCTCCTGCTCCTCCTGCTGCTCCTCCTCCTGTTCCTGCTCCTGCTCCTCCTCCTGCTCCTCTTCCTCCTGCTCCACCTCCTCCTGCTCCTCTTCCTGCTCCTCCTCCTGCTCCTCCTCCTGCTCCTCCTCCCTGCTCCTCCTGCTCCTCCTCCTGCTCCTCCTCATCCTGCTCATCCTCCTGCTCCTCCCTCCTGCTCCTCCTCCTGCTCCTCATCCTGCTCCTCCTGATCCTCCTCCTGCTCCTCCTGCTCCTCCTCCTGCTCCTCCTTCTGCTCCTCCTGCTCCTCCTCCTGCTCCTCCTGCTCCTACTGTCCTCACTACTGCTCCTCCTCCTGCTCCTCCTCCTGCTCTTCCTCCTCCTGCTCTTCCTCCTGCTCCTCCTGCTCCTCCTGCTCCTGCTCCTCCTCCTCCCTGCTCCTCCTCCTGCTCCTCCTCCTGCTCCACCTCCTCCTGCTCCTCCTGCTCCTCCTCCTGCTCCTCCTGCTCCTCCTCATCCTGCTCATCCTTCTCCTGCTCCTCCTCCTCCTGCTCCTCCTGCTCCTCCTCCTCCTGCTCCTCCTGCTCCTCCTTCTCCTGCTCCTCCTCCTCTTCCTCCTGCTCCTCCTCCTGTTCCTCCTGCTCCTCCTCCTGCTCCACCTTCTCCTGCTCCTCCTGCTCCTCCTGCTCCTCCTCCTGCTCCTCCTTCCCCTGCTCCTGCACCTCCTCCTCCTGCTCCTCCTCCTGCTCCTCCTCCTCCTGCTCAACCTCATCCTCTTGCTCCTCCTCCTGCTCCTCCTGCTCCTCCCTGCTCAACCTCATCCTCTTGCTCCTCCTCCTGCTCCTCCTGCTCCTCCTCCTGGTCCTACTCCTGCTCCTCCTGCTCCTTCTCCTCCTGCTCCTCCTGCTCCTCCTGGTCCTCCTCCTGCTCCTCCTCCTGCTCCTGCTCCTCCTCCTGCTCCTCCTCCACCTGCTTCTCCTCCTCCTGCTCCTTCTCCTGCTCCTCCTGCTCCTCCTCCTGCTCCTCCTGCTCCTCCTGCTCCTCCTGCTCCTCCTCTTCCTGCTCCTCCTCCTGCTCCTCC